>NC_050449.1:44953757-45213757 GCF_903995425.1 Onychomys torridus
AGGGTATGTATGGATCAGAGCATAACCTGCTTGCATCTAGGAACACTTGTTTCTCATAGTTTTCAATGAATATCCCATACATGGCTGAATGGAAAGGCACTGGGGGACTTTTCTTCAGCCCCATGGGTGGAGGCTGCTTCTAATTGATGGCTTTATCTCAGTCCAGACAGGCCAGTTGGACCAGGTCTTCACTGTTGATGGTTAATTTCCTTAGACACTTCCCCAAACCTTCATCACCTGTCTCCAGCCACCTATGCGACCCTTGTTGCCTTTATCTTAAGCAAAAGACTCTCACATACCACAAGGGACTGAGGTCATTCTAGAAGATGTATAGAAACACACACTGGCTTGGTGTTAAGCATAGTTAGGTGATTACAGACAGCAAGCCTTTCTCAATGCTGTTAGGTAGAACAGTCAGCTTGCCTGGAGGTCTGGGAACACATCACCTATCACAAAATACCTAAATCTGACTATGGTTGGTCATGCTATTTAGAGCCAGTCAAGTGTTACATTCTCCTTCTGAACTGTCACTTTTGCCCCCCTTTACAACTAGAAAGCATGTCTACATACATACCCACTAATTTCCACTCTGGGAAGGATATTTCTTTCCTAAGGGCTATTTTCCACCAACACATTTGATGTCATACCTTGACTTCCCCAGAGTCTTGCCTTTGCTTTTGTGTTTTAAATTTCTAACTCCCTATTGTATCCTTTCCCCCTCATTCCAATTTATGAATTCATCTAGTCACCCATTTGCCATATAATTCTCGGGTGGTTTTTCATTCTCTTTTCTCTACCTAGATCTGTTTTCCCATGTGCAAAATGATTGGACAAAACATTTTGGTCTGCATATGTGTTTTTAATTTAGTGTCATCACCCTAAGCAATAGTGGAAAGAATTTTCTCACTCATACAAGTCATGTGCTTTTCTTTGACCAATAGAAATTACACAGAAGTAATGATTTGCCACTACCTGCTCAGCCTTCAAGAAGCATAGCTTGCTTCTGCTACTCCCTGCCCCTGGGAGTCTGCTGAGAGAAGAATATACACCAGGTAGGCTCTAGTGCAAGGGTACAAGGAAATGCATGGTGTGGGACTGAATGCAGCACAAGCCTGGAGCCAAGTCCCACTGAGCTCATCCAATACCATCTTAAATTCAAGTTGATCTCTACAGATTCCGAGGCAAGAAAGGTGCTTGCTTGAAGACATCAGATGTTTAACTGTGCAGCATTATTTCAGCAAAACCAAACCAATCCACTGCCCCACCTGCTTTTCCAGGCAGTAATTATTTATTGCACAGAACATCTATGTTGACATTTGTAATATAATATGCTACAAGCCAAATGCTAAAATAAGACAAGATAGGATGATGTGACGGTATTGGGGCTGTGGGTCAGTGTACATTTGGTCTGGGTAGTCAGGAAAATTTTCTAGAAGGAAGTACTGAATGACACATGAAAGACAAGGAGGCAGGCAGAGTTTGCACCAGAGTGCAAAGGGCAGAGTAGGGCTACTGTGGAAATGCGTTTGGCTCCTCTGTCTCACAAATTACCCAAAGCTGTGTGTTGGAATCCAGAAGTAGAACTAAGCCTAAGTGAAGCAAAGCAGCCAGACTGGACAAGGTGGCAGTGAGGAGGGTAGGTCTGGGCTGGCCTTGCTGGCCACCCATCTCTGGCCTTCAGGGTAGGTGTGGGTCAGACTGGTTGAACACGTGGCTAGGTGGTGAGTGGAATGCTCTAGTGAGCTGGTTGTAGTCTGTCATTATCACCAGCAATCCTCTCTTGGATTTCTTGGGCCAATGTTTTTCTATCTCAGCAAAAGATGTGCTCTGCATTGTTTTCACTGGATGCAAATAATTTCACATTTTTCTTCTGCTTCCATGTGTGTGTGTGTGTGTGTGTGTGTGTGTGTGTGTGTGTGTGTGTGTATGCACAGAGACATGTGAAGACCAGAGATTGACATTGGTGTTTTCCTTAATCACACTCCACCTTTATGAAACAAGGACTTTCACTAAACTTGGAGGTCACTGATTAGGGGATTAGGGAAAACTGACTGGCCAGAGAGTCCTAGGGATTCTTTTGTCTCTGTCTTTCCAGTGTAGGGATAACATGCATGTACCACCACACCTACCTTCTTTGTGAAGGTTCAGGTAGACCCAATTCGTGTCCACAAGCATCCAGAGCAACACTTTACCAACTAGGCCATCTCTTCAGCTCTGCTTTTTTTTTTTTTTTTTTTTTTTACTTTGCTTCATTTTCCTGTTACTCTAACCAAAGCAACATACACACATGATTTGTTTGCTTGTTTAAGACATGGTTTGATATATCCCAGGCTAGCCTCAAATTTGCTATGCATCCAGCAATGACCTTGACTTCTGATCCTCCTATTTTCACCTCCCAAATGCTGGTATTATAGGCATAGGACACCATGAACAGTTTGGGCAGTGCAGGGAATCAAAATCAGGGCTTGTGTTAACTAGGTAAGCACTTTACCAACTGAGAAACATACCAGCCTGCATACATGGCTTAAAGAGTCAGGGAATTATTTAAGACTGGCTATAAAGAGCCATCTTCATGAACAACCCTCTCAGCATGAGCTGTTCCCATCCCAGAAACTTATCTTTATGTGTCTAAATAACATAATGATGACTACTTCTTGATTTACTATTTTTAGGTCTTTCATATTGACTCCCCACAACGGACTAAGAAGAGTTAGTCTACTGTCCACTTTCTCTATCAAGCATCCTTTTTTTTTCTGTCCTGTAATATTTTTCTCCTGGCATAATGGTATCATAGTTTTGCTTAGATTGGCATTCACTATTGGGAATATGTAAATACTGAACCAGATAATGGGATGCAATGACCTTTCTTCTCTGTGGCAAGGAGCTTCTCAGATAGTCCTCAATGATCTCCACCTACTGGTATTTCTGTGTATTTCTTTTCCATGAGTATAATTATACTTGTTGACTTGTGTCCAACAGTTAAAGTATTGTTGAAGCAATAGATGCTACTTTCAAGATTAGGTTCTGAGATAAGAAGACAACACTATCAACTTTTAAGTGTTGTAGGCAGAATTCTAATCATGTCTCACCAAATTACTATTCCTTGATAATTATACTGCTGTGAGGGAATTTGCAGATGAAACTAAGGTTAATAATCAGATGACCTTAAAACCGAGAGCTCATCATGGGTATCCAGATAGGTCCAAAGTCATCATATCAACCCCTTAAGGCAGCAGAAGAAAATAGGAGGCAGGACAGAAAGGGAGATTAAAGAGACAAAAAAGTGTCAGAAGGACTCAGCTCATTGTTGCTGGTGTAAAATTGAAGACAGTTGGTACTGTATAAATGTGTATGGAGTTAGAAGCTGTGTATAACTTCTGACTACTTCCAGAAAGGACTCAGACTTCAGACCTAAAATCACAGAGATGCAAATTCTGTCAACACTTAGAAAGAGCTTAGAAGTGGATTCTCCCTAGTGTCTTCAAGTGAGAGCTCAGCCTGGATGGCACTGAATTTAGAACCAGACTCTGAGTCCACTTAGACTTCTGGGCCTTGAGAGCCTGAGCTACTGTTGTGTGGCGATTTCCTCCAAGATTGAAACATTCTATCCTACAGGGAAGCTCCTTAAGACAGAAAGTGAACAACTCAAAATAGCTTCAGGAAGTTCCTGAAACTAATCAGATTCACTAGGCCTCTGCCTTCAAAGAGTAAACAAATGCTGTTGAGGGTCACAAGCCAAGCAGCCTGTAAGAAGCAGAGACCAGCTGAGCTACCTAGAACAGGCTCAAAAGTATTGAACCACTTGGAAAGGACACTCTCCAACTTGTTGAGCTGCCTGTAGGTAGTGTGCTCCAGGTTTCCAGCCTTTGTGAGCTATCACCTACTGGAGTTGGTTTTGGTGATACAATTCTGTTTGAGTTACTTCTGCCCCTGAGTAATCCAAATAAAACTCATTGATTCACCAAGTGGGACTTTGGTGGTATCTGTACTTTGGTTTGTCATGGGTTCCTCATCTGAGGCACCTACCCAGGAAAAATCTGTCACACAACAGCTGCTAAGCATGAGTTTTTAGGTTGCAAAGGTTGATAATTTGTTATATAAGTGATAGAAAAGTACATTGTGGAAGCCAGCTACATTATTTACATAAAAAAGGGAATCATGAAAATGTCAAGCTTCAATTGTGATTTAGGTGTTGTAATTGACTGAAAATTCTCAAAGGATTGCATGAGAGGGATCATACAGTCTTGTATGCTGAAGGTGCTATCCTGAGCCAATGTTCCTCTTTCATAGAGTAGACTCTGGTCATAATAGACCATACCTGATTGTTGATTATTTTTGTGTTCCATTCTTCCAAGTTTACTTATAACAAGGGGGGCAGGTTCAATCACAATTTAGTGCAATGCTTTTAGGAAAATTACCAGATGATTTAGAAAGCATTTAATAAATATTTACTGAAGCCAAATTCCCCTGTGCCAAATGTGTGACCAACACATCTTAGGTGAAGAGAAGGCAGCTGAAGCATTGCATAGCATATAAGCTCTGTAATATGAGCAGGAGGAGAGGGGCAGGAGACTGAGGGGCTAGGCCTGGGTTTCTAGAACATTCGTTAAGGTACATAGTAGCTGGATGCTTTCTATTTAGCACACACTAGCTTTTTCTTTTATCCTCTGAAAATAATAAACAAGGCCACAATTCCCTCCCTCCTATCATTTCTTATTGCAGGAGAAATCCCAGGAAAAGGTAAGAATGCATTACCCTTGAGCGGTGTCTAAATTTTTATTTATACTCATAAAGATCATATTAACTATTTGGCCTTGAGCTGGACAGATGTGTTTGCTCAGTAGCAGAAGATTAAGGTCCCCTGAAAGGCTCCATTGCTTGTTTTCTTTTGTTCCCAAGCACTGTGATTTTCTGACATGTGTGATTCCCAGAGTAATCTCATTACCATTATTCATTTACTAATTTAGTGAGAGACTGTTTGCTCAGGGGAACCCTGGGTGGATTTTAAAAATAACTACATGTTCAGGTTTCCTTGATCTTACAAGAACAATAAAGGAAGCTGCTGGTTTTATTCATGTATATAACTGATTTGAAGTCAAGGCGATTTCCTTTATATTTATATATGTGCATGGATGTTTATAATGTGCTCTGATAGCTATTTCCATGCTTGCATGCTGTGTTCTTTTTTGATCAATATTGCTGCATCTGTGTTTCTTCCGAGTAGGCCAAGAGACAAGAAGCATGGTTTCACATTGGTAACTCTGATATATTGCTTATAACCGGATCAATAATCAGCTGTCTCATACCTACTACCATGGGAACTCTTGAAGATATAAACATGAGTATAAGAGACACCCCTCAGGTCACTCAGTTTGGTTGAGGGGGAAGCATCTAATGCAGTTTTTGGTGGTGAAGTAGAAGAAAAGTCTTTCCATTGAAAGCAGTTGGAAGATACTATGGTAGTCTCTGTAACAAAAAGAATTCAGGCAGAAACAGCTTTCACAAGGGATAGAAGGGCAATAGAATCACTGCAAACAGTAATTCATTAGAATAAGGCAGGCAGGAACGGGTGTAAAAATTGGATGGGGAATTCTATGTAAAGACGCTGTATTAGGGAAGAGAATTCTAGCTAATTTTAGGACAGATATCTTTTAGTGGCTAGTTGTAGCATGAATCTTAAATGGTCTTATTAATAAAATCAAACCTGGAGCCAGATGTTGTTGTGAATGCTGGAAGATCAGAGAAGCAGAACAAGCCACAGCTTCCTCACCTTGCCAATTCCTCAGCTGATCCTGTTTCCTCAGACTGGAAACCTCTGAGTCCTCATCCAGAATGAATCTCAGCTGACCTGCTGCTGCAAAGCCTGAATGCTTAACCAGCTAAAAGCTTCTAGTTTCTGGTCTTCATGCCTTATATACCTTTCTGCTTTCTGCCATCACTCCCTGGGATTAAAGGCTCACTTTCTGGGATTGAGTCACCATGCTTGGCTGTATCCTTGAACACACAGGGATCCAGGTAGATCTCTGCCTCTGGAATGCTAGGATTAAAGGCATGTGCTACCACTGCCTATCCTCATTGTTTAATATTGTAGCTGTTCGCTTCTTTGACTCCAGATTATTAAGTTTTTTAGTGTGCACAATATTTTGGGGAACATAATACCGCCACAGCTAGTAAGTGTAATAATTGGGTGTGTATACACTGGGTACCATGTGCCTCTCCTAAATCTTACTACAATGTGAATGTGTTACCTGTATGAAGTGAAAAGGAAAAGAAAAGAACAAAGATGTGCATCAAACAGTTAAAAAAATAAAATAATGTATTTCTCAACAATGTAAAGCCCACAGAGATACACCTGCTGGTTGAAAGCGTCACCTGCTCAGTGGCTTAGGGACTGGGACATTTTCCATCTTGATGGCTCTTCCATCTTCATCATTGGCTGTGGGGACTCTGCGCTGCACCATGTGGTGGGAACTTTCTTGCATGTATGGGGCTCTTAAGGTCCAGGTTGGAGGTGGCACACAGTTACTTGTGCTATTCCAGTGATCAGAATGTCTCCAGCAGCTCCAGGAAAAGCTGAGAGTTAATGGTTTGGCTTTAAAGGTCAAAGAAAGAACCATTCATCTCTGATGCGGAAGGCTTGAATCAAGTCAGAACACTTCAGGGTTAGGAAGTAGAGGGTTTTGTATCTACTAGTTTCTTCTCCAATTGTAGCATCCACCAGCTGCTTATTAAAGGGTAAGTATTCCAAGAGATCTCACATCCATGTTGACTGAGTATAGATTCTTTATAACTTGTCAACACTCAGCCTTGAATTTAGGAGTCTAGAAAGTTTTGTATTACTTCAGATACAGTTAGCCAATAAACAAAATGGAATGTATTTTTCTCCTCATCATCTGGATAAAGTAGAAGACTGTGTTATTAGGTAGATCTTCTAACATTTATTAGTTTGCTTAATTTTGTAGGTGTCATGGATTAGAAATCTAACTACAGTTGATGAAGTTATAAATATTTTGAATCCATATAATTTCTTCCTGGCCATTACTATAATATCTAGTATAGTACTGAGCACACAGTAGGTATTCAGTATATGTGTAATATATGTGTAATGGTTTTTCACCACCTTATGATTCCTTGAACACAATGGATCTTTCCCACAGATCAGTCTTTTTAGGCTGTAGCCAGGCGGGCTCAGCAATCATTATTGTCATTTAGTACAATAACATTTTCAGGGTCTGTACTTTTGTTTCCTAGAATTACTGGTTATGACTTTTTTTTTCTCCAATATGTTTGCTTTTTTGTATTTTTCCCTTCTTTATTTGTCTTTAGTATTTTGAGCAGTTGTATGTCTCTGGTGGGACAATCTAAATTTTTTATTAACACATGCTTTCATTTGCAAGTTCTCTATCCCGTCCTTATTAGTGCTTCTTTGAGTTCATGCTTGGTGGCATTAATTAAGATGGGGCCCTCAGGTGGAAGCAGGTGGGGACACCACATGAAAGGTTTGCATTGTCGCTCTGATGAGGATTTGTGCACAAGACACCATTTGGGTCAATTTTAGGCTAAGGTCTCGCTTTCGAGTTGGTACCCTGAGAGTAGTAGACATTGAACCCCACACCCACTGGTAGCATGACACGGGGAACCGGATCTGAAAGCTTTCCTTCTCTTCTCATGGGACTTAAGAAGCGTTCTCTTGAGGCATGTATCTTTGTGCATTGCCTTTCAGTTCTTTCTCCATTTTTGGCATCTGTTCTTGCTTTTTTATGCTTAACCATGTATTAAAAACATCTTAAAAATATATTCTCCCAGCATTTCTGTGGGTTTGGAGCAGGCACTGGGATTTCCCACTGTGGAGGACACTGTGATGCATGGCCCAGAAACCCCTTCACCGAAGGATTTGTTGACCCAGCTGCTGGCAGTTCTGTCTGTAGAGAGGTTCAGCTGTCAGCCCTTCAGAGTCTGCTCAGCTGCAGAGATCTTCCTCCTCCAAGGTCATGTCCCTTTCTTTCCCTGGGAAGTCCACATCCAACAGATGATTAATGTAAGCATCTAAGGCCTTATTATCTTAGTCCACTTGGGGCGGTTGTGAGAATCCATTCTGGTTCTGAGAGCTATGGTGAGTTTAGTCAAGGCAGCCACTGACTCCACTTCTGTCTTTGCCTCTCCTGAGTTCACAGGCATTGATTCCAAGGGTACTCCCAATGGATGAACTCCTCTGGGCCACGTGCTTCCTAAATCTGAGACATCACACCAGTCCCTGCTACATCAACCTCTGTCTCATATTGTAGGATGTAAAGGAAGTGTTTGGTTGTTGGTGTTGAACTGAACATCTGCCAAATCAGTCTCCTCAGTCTGTCATTGTAGGACAGATCTATTTATTAAGACCTCACCCATTCCCTCAATTTAACAGATTGATACTTTGTTTCAAGCTATTAAGATCATTTAACATTGTTTTGCTTTTCCATTTTTATTAAAATTTTTATACAATATACTCTGTTCATGTTTTCCCCCTTTCCCAACTTCTCCCATATCCTCCCTATCCTCCAAACTTTATACTCCCTCCTCAATTTTGACAAATTTTGGCCCATTTGGTTTCTTTTCTTCCCTAACTTCGTGACATTTTGAAATTTGACATGAGTATCTTGTTTCACAAATTGATTAAAATATCTGATAAAGAAGATGAAGATTCTTTCCTGGTAATTTCTATTTGGGACACAGGACCACTGTTCAGATTGAATTTTAAATAGCTGAGAATCTATACTCATATTTTACAGTCTTACTTACAGGGGCACCAAGAGTAGCTTTACCCAAATAAATGAACTCATGAAATTAAGCTTCACTGTCTATGGAAATCCCCTCATTTAATAACTTTATCCAAAAATAAAATTCAGGCATAGTGATATAAGCTCAGTTCTGGGAGGCTGAATAATAGTAGAGCACTGGCCTAGCATATTACAAAGCTGTAAGTTTATTTCCAGTTCTCTCTACCTCGGAGTGAACAAGGGTTTGGGGGCAGGGGATAAGGGAGAGAGAGAAGGAAAGAGAGAGGAAAAAAGAGAGAGATGGAGAGAGGGAGAGGAGGTGTATGTGTATGAACTTAGCATGTGTTATTCCCAGTGAATATAAATGACTCTTGGTAATAACTTTATTCATTCCTAAATGCTTATAAGAGCAAACAGTGCTAGCTGATATTATTAACAATTACAGGATTAAAAAATGTTTCATTTGTCCTATCCTGAAAATTAACCATGTATATACAATTCCATTTTCAGTTTATACTTTTATGTGGATTTGTATACCTACTTTGGGTAAAACCTAAGCACACAGATAAAATTAAAAAAATAACATTAAATTACATAAAGACTAGATTATTTAGATATTTACCCAGGTACCCAGGTGTCAAAATGTATTGTTCATAATTAAATGTTTTATTTATGAATATATTTTCTTCCTCAACATGGAACAGAAAGTTCCAGTAATGGGGCAGAGTGTCCACTTGTCCTCACTGCAAGGAGTCTTGTTTGCTTCTCAACTCTTAGGTTTATAGAATGTCCTGAAGAGGAGGGAGGGATGAGGGATAAGTATTATGATCAATCCATGTGAGTCTATTAAATGAGTAACAGAATTTATTAAGATATAAAGTGAGGAAATATACTCACGATTACAGGATGGAGTAGACAGTCGTCCTCACAGGCAGAAGCAGGGAGAAGGGGCATGTGACCCCTCTCCAACTCCTTATGAGAGGTCATGTACAACAGCAGGAAGCGCCACCTCCTTTGGGCCATATAGCCCATGGGCAGAGCAAATACCACTACATTTCCCCTTTTTGTCTAAATAAGAAGGTTCTAATCTTAATGCAAACTATATACAATAAGAATGATTACCAAGTATTGTCCAGGAAAAAAAAAGAGTAATAACATAAACAAAAATGGAACTACAACCAACAAGAATAGCATCAAATAAGAAAGACATGCTAAATGTCCAGAATGTAGGAAAATGGCAAATTACTGAGATTACTCTAATAACTCCCCTATCTTGAAGATTCTGACTCTAGTACTAATTCGTTCTAGCTAAGATATGATAAGATTGTAACTCTAACTATGCAGTCTTTGACCCCATCAAAGACCTGAGAAGGAATATAATGGTAACTGAGAAAACAGGTGATGGATGCAAGCAACTTTCTTGCAAGTGTAAACAGAGACAGCTGGCAGCCTGGACAGTCACCTAAAGTTTCTCAGCATTATTGGTGCATTCAAATTGGCTATAAGCCTAGGCTATCTGACAGACCATTTTCAGAAGCAAGAATTCTGAAAGACCATCTTACCCTGTCTTGGCAGAGTTCAGAAGTCACTTTTCCCAATATCCCACTTGACCAGAAAGGACAGCATTCGTACTGTCATCATTTAAGGTAAGGACAGTTCTTTGCCCAGCAGGCCATTATGTGCCAGGAAGGAGACAAACTTCCAAATGGAAATTGTCTCTTGGGATCAATCATGTCTCATGTCAACAGAATTTTAAGTTATCAAAACATTTAAATGTCATATTCTCTAGGTCTATGAAGTGTTTGAAGATAACCTATCCATCTGACATATGTTTCTGTAAATCTGGAAAGCATAACTAACATAACTATAAAAATGATAAGCATGAGTGACTATAGCTCAGTAAGTCTCCTCTACTGAAATAACTTAAGGTCTAAGGCTTCACAGTAACAGGATAAACAGTCTGTAAGCAGATGAATCATATAAGAACAATGACCTCAAACTATGACAATACACAAAATAGTTTAAACAGAGGTAGGAATGTATAATGCAATATGCAATATGACAATAATTCTAAATGTGTATCAGTATAAAAATATCCTAAACAGAGGTAGAACATACATACAGTATGACAAATACAATATTACATTTATATCAATATACAAATTATTTCAAACATGAGTAGAAATATGTGTACAATACAAAAAATATAGTTTTACATTTGTATCAATATGCAAATTATCTTAAATAGAAATATAAGAATAGTTTACATTTGTATGAATATACAAGAATCCATATCAGTGCAAATTATCTAAGACTGATAGTTTACTAAATCAGTTTACTAGCAGATACAATAATCTACCTTAATATACTATACCTATCCATTCCCCCTTTTCTTTTCTAAAAGAGAATACTGAATCTAAATTTTGTTCTACTCCCAACCCTACAACCATCCATCCATAGCCCTGAAGAAATGAAACATTTGAGAGAGGGGTGTCATTTTCTTATAATTACCTCTTGCTGTTTATGGGGCAATGGTATCTCTGTGGAGTCCTGTAAGAAAGCTTAGATTTTTAGTCTTAATAGGGTTAGCCATAGAGTCTGTAGCCAGTCTCAGAAATGGATAAGATTGTCTGAGATTCTGGCTACAAGTGTAGTATGATGGACCATCTTGTCTTTGAACTATCCTGAAGAATTTTCAGTCCAAAGCTGATCACTGAGTAATGGTCTTAGGCACCATGGCATCTTTCTGGACTGAGTAGAGTCATTGTTGTGGGGACCCATCTTCTCTCTGGAGACTTCAGAGATTGCTATTGAGACTTATTTTCATTGTGGAAAACTTGAACATTATTAATATCAACATGGAAACTTTGGATTTAAAGATGGCATGACATGTAAGAAAAGATTCCAAGAAATCAAGAATAAGCATGAAAGAAATAGAATTGATAACAATGGTCCTTAGATTATTGGTTTTTTTTTTTCTGTCTCACACCAGTTAGCTCTTCTGATATGAGCTCTTCTTAATTTTTTTCTTTTAACAACATACTTGGGTTTAGAGCAGGAGAGAGCCACATTCCAACTCCAAAGCCAGCTTGATTTATAATTGAATCAGGACCACAACTATTCTAGAGTTAAAGAGATATTGATGTTAGGCAGTGAGATATTACCTTGTAGAGTATATTGGTACCAATAGGTCCTTCCCTTCTGCTATAGATGTCTGGGTGTCTAAGGCCTTATGATTTCTTGAAGATGGGAATTCCTATTACCCAGAAAAGGAAAAACAAAACAAAACAAAACAAAACAGAACCATGCCCCAATCCTTGTTTGTTAAATTTTTCTTACAACTTGTAGAGATGTCACATTGGTGGATGACTTCTCTTCATCAAGGGTTTTCTGCTATTTGAATTGAATTTTTATTAATTTTGTTGGTATCTATAGCTTTTCTTCTCCTGCAGAAACAAAAGCAAAACCCCTTCCCCAATGTAGGATGTATCCTGGTTTCCATTCTGAGGTCAATACATCTTTGAAATGAACTGGTTGATTTAGCTCAGAAGTTTTTTCTGTTGTCCAATGTCTCTCCTTTTTCATCAGCATTGAGAAAATTCAAGGTTAATAAAGCATTATGCAATCTATTTCTAGGGGTCATTGTTACCTGCTGCTGTTTATTTAGCATATCCTTTAAAGTTTGATTGGATCTTTCTATGACTGCTTGGCCTGAGGGATTGTGTGGTATACTTGTAATATGCTTTATATTGTAATAAGCAAAAAACTGTCTCATCTTATTTGAGACGTATGCTGGGGAATTGTCAGTCTTTAATTTGTACAGATATTCTCATGATGGCCATAACTTCTAGTAGGTGTGTAATCACAGAATCAGCCTTTTCAGAACTCATAGGAGTTGCCCATTCAAATCCTCAATAGGTACACAATGGTATGGTGTACATACTTTAATCTTACAAATTCTTTGAAATAAAATACATCCATCTGCCAAATTTCATTTCTTTGTATGGATTTTGGATTGCTTTGGATTGTTTCCTACAGATAATGGAGTTTGGTTATAGAAGGAACAAGTAGGACATTTTCTTACAATTTCCTTGGCTTGTTGCTAAGTGATGGAGAAATCTTTCTTCAAATCCTTGCTATTTACATAGTGTTTCTTATGAAATTCTGAGGCTTCTAGCACATTTCCTATTGCTAACTGATCAAGCTCATCATTACCTTGTGCTAGAGGTCCTGGCAGACCCATATGGGATCTGATGTGTGTTATATATATATGATGCTCCCTATTTCCGATGATTTCCTGTAATTGTATGAATAATGAAGTTAACTCTGATTATCAGGAATAAATTCAACAGTTTCAATATGTAAAACAACTCTCTCTGAATATCAAGAGTCAGTGACTATATTGAGGGGTTCTGTGAAGTCCCATAAGCATACAGTTCTGCTTTTTGTACAGAGTTGTATGGACTTTGAACCACTTTATTTAAGTCTCCTGATTTGTATCCTGCTTTCTCTGACTTATTTGCATCAGTATAGAATGTGAGGACTCCAGAAATTGACTTTTGTCATACAATGTGAGGAAGGACCCATTCAGTTCTCTTTATGAATTCTATTCTTGTGGTTTTGAGATAGCAATTGTTAATTTCTCCCGAAAAGTCACTGCAGGCTCTTTGTCAGTATTAATTATCTTTCCATAGTAAGGAAATTTCCTCATTAATTAAAGGTACTATAATTTCTGCTGGGTCAATTCCTGTCAACTGGCAAAGTCTTAATTCTCCTTTTAGAATCATATTAGAGATCTTTTCTACATAAGTCTTTAACTTCTTATTTGGTTTACATGGTGTAAATATCCATTCCAATATAATATCTTCCCTCTGCATCAAAATCCCTGTCGGGGAATGTCTGGAGGGGAGTATGACCAGAATGCATTTAAGTGTTGGATTCACACATGTGCTTCTCATATCATCTTTTCTACTAGAGCCATTTTCTTCTCAGCTTTGGCTGATAATTCTCTTGGGCTATTTAAGTCCTTGTCCCCTTTTAGAACATTAGCCAAATGTTTTAGTCCATCTTTAGGTATTCCAATTATACCCTGTAAGTTGGAAATGCTTCCTAACAATTTTTGAAAATCTTTAAGTGTCTGCAATCAATCTCTCCTGAGTTGTACCTTTTTGGGTCTAATATTTTGTAGCTCTATCTTATATCTTGAGTAATTAATAAAATCTCCTCTTTGTATTTTTTCAGGAGCAATTTGTAATCCCCAGTGAGGCAAAACTTTCTTTACTTCTTCAAACATGCTTTCTAAGGTGCCTTAGTTTGGATCAGCTAATAAGATATCATCCATATAGTGATAAATTATGGATTATGGAAATTTCACATATATCATCTCCAATGGTTTCTGCACAAAATATTGGCACAGGGTAAACTGTTTAACATTCCCTGTGGGAAGACCTTCCATTGATATCTCTTGACTGGCTGAGAATTGTTATAATTAGGAACTATGAAGGCAAATTTTTCTCTATCATTTTCTTGTAAAGGTATGGTAAAGAAACAGTCTTTTAAGTCAATAACTATTATAGGCCATTCTTTGGGTAGCAGAGATGGCAAGGGCTTCCCAGTCTGTAGGGAGCCTGTAGACTGGATTACTTTATTAATAGCTCTCAGATCTGTCAGCATTTTCCAATTACTGGACTTAAGAAAAAACAAATACAGGAGAATTCCAAGGGATGGTAGATTCTTCAATGTGTTGAGCATTTAACTGCTCTTGAATCAGCTGTTCTAAAGCTTGTAGTGTCCTTTTTGTCAAAGGCCATTGTCCAACACAGACAGGTTTATCAGTTAGCCATTTTAAAGGTAGAGCTGTTGGTACTTCTGAGAGTTCAACAGCAGTTGTGCTCTGTTTGTTTTTTTTGTTTTTTGTTTTTTTTTTGAGCTGAGGATCGAACCCAGGGCCTTCTGCTTGCTAGGCAAGTGCTCTACCACTGATCTAAATCCCCAACCCTGTTTTTTTAATAGTATGTTATAATATCATTCCTAGAAACATCCACTGGTCTGCATTCCCTTTCTGAGATTATAATATTTTTAATCTGTGTATCCCACTGCTATAACAGACCGCTGCCCCAAAGATTCACTGCTACCTTTGCCACATATGGCTTCAGCCTTCCTCTCTGTCCTTCTGGAGCTATGCATTCAAGCCATATCAAACTTTGTTTTACCTGAGATAGGGTTCCAGTCCTTAGAAAATGGACACCTACCTCTTGAAAAGGTCAGTTTGGATGCCATGATTTTGGTGTAATCAGAGTCACATCCATACCTGTGTCTGCCTGGCCCTCTAGAACAATGCCATTAATTCAAAGTCTAAGCTTTAGTCTTTGTTTGTTTATGGAAGTCTGCCAAAATATTCATTTTATTGTGTTCCTTGGGACTTTTGATTCATCTATCATGGCTGTTCTGTCATCCAGCGCAATATTGATCTTTACATTAGACACTGGATTATTTAATTGTCCTAGAGAGGAATTTCCTCCACAGTGGCCATAAATGTTTGGACCATGTTCAGTTTGGGGGCCTGTAAGAGGCCCCCTGAGGCATTTCCTGGTGGTAAAGGGTTGCCTTGTATATCTATTGTTGATCTGCACTCATTGGTCCAATGTCAGTCAGCCTTTGCTGCATCTTCTACATAATCCAAAAGGTTGGAGTCTGCTGTTTGGGTTATTTCTAGAAGGAATACTGCTTCTAGGAGTACCCTGTGTACATTTCTACCCATATTACCTGGTATACCACAGTAAAACATTTGGTACCTTGAGGTCTCCTTCCACCTCTAGAAATTGCCTCTCCTAACCAAGCCTCATTACCATAGTTAAGGGACTAAACACCATTTGTATATTGAATTCACTCTTCCAGAGATGCTGACCTGACCTTTAATGTTGTAAATATTCTTTTGCATTCTGCATTAGCACTGTTAAAGTCCAAGGACTCAGTTAATACTTGTCTTAGTTCTTTATCTGATACCCCCCCCCCTTTTTAAAGCTGTGGTCAGCCTTTGTAAAGTTGGTAGAGCATGAGACTCTTAATCTCAGGGTCATAGATAGCTTCATGCCCCAAGTTGGACACTACTTATTATGATCAATCCACATTAGTCTATTAAATGAGTAACAAAATCTATTAAGATATAAATTGAGGAAATACACTCATGATTACAGAATGGAGTAGACAGCAGAAATCATCCTTTGACTAGGAGCAAATCTACCTCATAGGCAGGAGCAGCGAAAAGGAGCACGTGACCCTTCTCCTACTCCTTATAAGAGATTACGTACAATGGCAGAAAGCTCCGCCTCCTTTAGGCCTTATAACCCAAGGTCATGGGTGGAGCAAATACTGGTCTTGCTGTCTGGTGTAGTGATGATTACTGGGTGGAGCTTATAGGCTGTGACCAAGGAGACTGTGTGTGTGTGTGTGTGTGTGTGTGTGTGTGTGTGTGTGTGTGTGTAGATGCATTTGTGTTGGTCCATGTATGTTTGGAGGGAGGCCAGAGGTCAATGCCAAGTGTCTTCCTCAGTTGCTCTCCACCCTATTTTTTGAGACAAGGTCTTTCATTGATCCTGGATTATAAACATGGATAGCCTAGCTGGACAACGAGACACAGAGATCCCCCTTTCTCTCTATCCTCTACACTAGGATTGTAGGCACATGCATCTTCAGCCTTTTGTATGGATGCCAGAGGTCTGATTTGGGTTCTCATGCTGTATGACATGCTACCCACTGAGCCATCTTCCTATGCCGAGGCCTCATTCTAATTGTTCTGTAAGTTTGTGGAAGCACCACCATGGGAGCCTTCAGAAGGGGGCGGGGCAGATGTATAAGAAGCTCCCAGGCTTGCTCCTAATTCCTCCCTCAGTCCATGAACTTCTGCAGTCCCTCCTCTGCTCATGGGCTGTTGGTCATCTGACAACCAGACCCTTGTACAGAAGTCAGCATAGCTCCTCCTTCCATCTGATCCCTGAGATACTCTCTCCCTTCCAAGTGGGAAGTAGTGTAGTCAGTTGAGGGGGGTCCTTTCCCTCTTCCATTTTCAAGGAAGCTGCCAGGCTCAACTTTTCATAGCCTGCTGTCCCCAGTCTTTATGGGGTACACATCAGTTGTTGAGTGGTGTCTGGGCATCTCTACTCTCACTTGATTGAAGGTGAGGAGAGAATCCTTCCCACCACTGCCTCTCAAAGGGTGGAGGAGTGAAGCAAACAGAAAACCTTAACAGCTCCCTGGCAACAGATCCACTGTGTCCTTTTCACATTTGATACTTTTATATTCATGAGCTGGGTGTCTGGGTGCAACTGAGGGCCACTTTTGGTATTGAGATGGTCTGGTAGAAATACTCAAAAGTGACTTCTACTTCTTATCTACTGGTATTCATGCCTTTGTGCATTCCCCTCTCTAGGTGAAAAAAATAAAACCCAGTAAGATCATTGGTTTGCATTCCACAAGAGAATAAAGCTATATAGGCTCTAAATGTAAGGAAAGGGTATAATATTACATTGAAATAATGTATATTTAACAACAGATTATATTTTTTACAGATTAAAATGTCAAAAATGACATCTAAAGGTAATTAATATGCTAATACAGTTAAAAATTAGTATAACGGATGATACCATTGCCGATGGTTTTGAAAGCACCTCAACTGAGATTATAATTGACAAAACACCATGTAAAGGCTTTCTCTAAAGGATTGTTCAGCAAAAAGTTAGTGAAAAGTTAAAAACATAGAGAAAATGGTGTATGCCCATATATGTGACAAAATATTGCTCAAGTAGGGAAATTCTACATTGTGAAGAGATTCATTGTAAAACTGACATGAAATTATGTTCTTACCAGCACTAAAATTGCTTATTGAAATGAAGTACCTACTAATTTCTAGATGGGTACCATCACACTTTTGTTATGTGTCTTTATAGACAGAAACAGCACTAAAATCACCATTGACTGCTCTGTCATGAAATTACATTTTAAAAAATTTTATTACCTTGTACTTCTCTGTAGTTTACATTTTTCCCACATACATATAAAGCAATAAATGAAAAGCTATGAATTCTTACTTTCACTGTTATGTTCAAATGAGGCTGCCTTGGGGGCTTTCAATGAGGCAGGCTCTCTGAGCAACACAAATCCTGTTCCAGTCCATCACTAGTTAATGAGGTGTAGGAATGGAGGGTGGTTAAAAACAAACAAGGAGAAAAGGCGGCTGGCTGCTGCAGCTGAAGATGGGAAGGGTCACATGAGGAGAGTGTTTTAAAGAGGGCTGTGCAGCTTCCCACTGAGATTCTGCAAACTGCTGTATGTTTGAGTTCCCCCAAGAGAGCCTGGCTGCTTAGCAACTACCACATAAAGTCATCTTTCTCTTCTTAAAAAAAAAAAAAAAATCCAGGCTATGCACGACTTAAATGAAGAAGTTCTAGTTCATTGGAGCCTGGAGAGCAATTTGCTTGGAGCTGTCTTTGGCATTTGTGCCAGGCACATCAGAAAATAGAATAAGATGTTGTGTCCGCCCTGTGTGTTCATCTCCAACGTGTGGCGGGGCAGTGAAAGGAACAGCTGTTCTCCCCAGGACTCACTTCTCCCCTGCAGCAGGAAGCCCTCTTCACAGAGAGAATGCCATGCAGAGGGACAGTCTTGAACTTGGTGACCCTGCTCAATTTTTCATTGTGACAGCTAAGAGTTAGAGCAAAAGTAGGGAGGAGGGCAGATTAGCACATGTGGGTTTATTACAAGACAACCCACTCCGCCCAGATAACTTTTCTGACTGTCTCCAGAGAGAATCGTCATAGAAACTTTTTCCAAGTGAGCCCCAAATAATGTCTTTGTTGTACTAGAGTCCTCTAACCCCATTGGATAGATATATCCAATAGAAATAAGGATGACCCAGCACCTTAATCTGCTCTGTATGCATACCCACATACCTTATATTTTTATTTATTTTCATTTATGTGTGTGGTGTGCATGAATGTGTGCATGTATTTGTGCACATGTGTGTGTGTGTTATAGGTATGCATTAGATGATGCAGAGATTAGAGGTTGGTGGCAGAATTCATCCTTAATTGCCCTTCTACCTTGCTCATTGAAGGAGGGTCTTTCTTTTTCTAAAATATTTTTCTATTTGAGTTTCATAATTTAGGTAATAAATTTTAATTATTTTATTCCCATCCTTTCCTCTTATCCCCATTCCTCTCTCAGGAGAACCGTTCTTCCCAATAAGGCCCTTTCATGTTTGCATGTCTGTTTTGTGTGTGGCCCACTGGGTTTAATTAGTTTTTCTTACTTGAGCATACATCATGAGAGGTCATTCACTGGGTCGAGGGCAACTTATCAGTAGCAACACCATTGGAGAAAGTGACCCTTTCAACCAGACCTATAGGGATAGTCTAGCTAGCCAACTCTGGGTGGTGGTGGTGGGGTGGTTCCCTGCCTCTGCCTTTTAAAGCTGGAATTACAGGGACGCTGCCTTTCCCACCTGGTATTGATGTAGCAGTGATTGTGCCTAACATCCCTTTGGAGGGCAACGTGTTTCCAAGGTTGTTTCATAGGACTTTAAAGGGTATTTCACAGTGATGGGTAGTGAGTGCCTCTTCTTCCAAAATGTGCAGACACAAAAGAAACCTGTGGAAAATTGCCTCCCAGTAGCCACTTATGTTAGCTGGATTTGAATTTTAGCATCTAAAAGTGATCTGAGGGTTGGGGAGGTGGCTCAGTGGAAAAAGTTCAAGCACAAAGACTTGAGTTTCAATCCTCAATGTCCACACAAATGCCAGAACTAGAGGTGTATGCCTATAAACCCCAAGACTGGGGGGTGGAGACAGGTCAAGTCTAGGGGTTCACTAGCCAGGTGGCCTAGCCTCACTGGCAAGCTCCAGGTTCAGTGAGATGTCTTATTTCAATACATAAAGTGGAGTGCTATTCAGGAAAGTACCTGAAATCAGCCTCTGGTCTCCAGATTCATAGATGAGTGTGTCTACATACATTTGCACATACTTACACACACACACACACACACACACACACACACACACATCAGAGAAGAATTACTGAACATCATTTATTTCAAAATGAATGTTGAGGGCTGGCATGTAGCAGAATGCTTATTTAGTGTGCATAAGGCTCTAGCATCAGTCACCACCACACAAAACCTAAAACCCAAACCCAATGAAAGTTGAAGTGTTTTTTTTTAAGAACTTTATAAAATTTCCAGATTCCTGCACATTCACCATATTTCTTATTTCTGTTCCATCTTGTTGGTTGTTTGAGGGCTTGTGTAGTGCATGAAGATAGACAGATTTCAGTTAGGAGAAGGAGAAAGAAGCAATGGGGGTTTTCCACCAGTGTCACAGAAGCACTGGGAGAGTCAGGCTTTTCTCCAGTTGTTCCCCCATGGCCGCAGCACTCATAGCTGGGCATTGGCAGCAGTCTCTCCTCACTGCTCAGTTCTCTCCAACATCGGCAAAGAGGGTAAATATCTGGACCCAGAGATTCAGCTTCTGTCTGCAGTTGCACCTGGATATTCTTATAATGAGTGTAAGAAAGAACTAATCAAGGCTGAAAGGACTGGGTTTGATCTGTAAGGTCAAGCTTGTTGAGAAAAGCAGGCATTGCCGTGTGTTTCCAAAGCATGGCAGTATGTGTTCAGTCCCTTCCTGTAACAGGCAATTATTCACAACTACAAACAAATCATTTGACGGTGCTGGAATTCTAGCTCCCTTCAAAAAAACCTATCTTTTAAAGATGCTCTGCTTTGGTCTCTTTGTTGTCCACAAGCTTGTAGGCTAAGAATTCATTTTGTTTGGGAAAGTGATAGGATGTGAATTTGTGGTCTTTGTCACTGCTGGGAGTTGACTCTTAGAGAAGAACAAATATCCATCAAAATCTCAAAATGACTTTGAAAGGACCAGTGGCTTTTCTACTTCTTTGTTTAAAAGTGAACGGACTCTCGATGTAAATTCTGGAACCTAATATGACCGGAGATCTTATAATCAATGACGAAAGTGTGAATACCCAATAGCTAGTCGGTTTAATCAGTAGTGTCTCCTGGGTATAAAGCACCTAATGCTGAAAGAAAGAGAGAGGAAAGTTTCCAGGGTTTCCTCAGACTTTTCTTAGATGGAAACTGGAAATGTATTCATTCAACTGGAACTTCTTACTTGGAACAAGATTAGGTGAGAATGTAATGTTGAAATTTGCCACACATAAAAATATATGATGCCATTAATCTTTTTTTTAAAAATATTTTTTTCCAGGATTAACCAATGGTGGCTGTAGACTGGCAGATATCCTTAGAAATAGGGTTTGGATATTCCCTTAGAGGTATAGCTAGTGGGATTAGTGAAGCTGGTGATCCATATTAAGGACCCAAGTTTGAGTTAAAATATTGTTGAAGTAAGTTCCATCCATCTTGATCAGTGAGTATGAACCATGGGTCATAATGCAGTTGAAGCAAAGGAGAAGAACTGGCTTGGCCCAGGGCCATAAGTGCTCTTACATAATTAGGCTCAAAGAGTCTACCCTTACAAGGTGAGGCTATATAACATTTATTTTTTTATGCTCAAGACACTGTGTTTTGTGAATGTGTATTTTGTCCTTACTGAGGTGAGTAGAACCTAGTAAGAGCTAAAAAGAAAGAGAGAGAACAGTGTGGGGTAAGAGGGCAGCCGAAAGCACAGCTATTTATTCACTAGTCATTAATGCAGGTTTCTTGGGCCTTAATGATTAAAAAGGAGAAAAAAGAACTAATCTCTCAGAGCCCACAAAACTAATGTATGTAAAATGGATCACAGTGTCCAACACCCAGTGCCCAGTGCCAATGTTAATTTAATTTTAGCACTTATAATTACTGTTCTGATACTCAGCAGTCTTAAAATAGACCTGTAGTGTTGCACACCAGGCACTCTCAGCAGCACAGATTAGGACTCGAAAACAGAAGGGATTCTGGTCTTGACCGTGAATCAAGCAGGAAACGCTGGTGCTGTATTTCAGAATAGTTAGCTTATAACTTAGGAAATGATTTTATGCAGGTGTGGTCTTTGGCACTAGGGCCTTACTGCCAGTTTGTGAAGAGTCACCAATAGCCTTGGCAATAGCCTGAGTTGTTTGAGGATTCCAATGGTATCCCTTTGGCCAACAACTGGATTAGTCGTAACCTATTCCTGGAACAAGAAGCTTCATTTGGCAACTAGAGATGTCCAGCTGTGGCTCTGTCTCCACCATTATAGGCAGCTTCTACTGTGTTTTGCTTCCATGTGAACCCTCAAATGGCTGTTTTAGCTGTCCTTCCCTGCATTCTGTTCTTCATTCTTTCCTCTTCCTCCCTGTTTGATCTTCCTATTCCAGCCTCCCCTACTGTCCATCCACAGCTATCTCTTTCCTCTTCCTAGGGAGCACCATCCTTCCTCCCCCAGTTCCTTACTCTCTACCTAACCTCTGTGGTTCTATAGATTGTAGCTTGCTTATCAATGACTTAACAGCCAACATTCACATAGAAGTAAATACATACCATATTTGTCTTTCTGGGCCTGAGCTACCTCATTCAAGGTGATTTTTTTCTAGTTCCATTCCAGGATGATTTTTCTCCCTAGTTTCACTCATTGAACATGAAGAAGTTGAGCTGGTGCCTACCTAGACCCTTCATCCCTATAGACTTGTATTCATGGTACTAGAAGGTATTCTGCATGCTACAAAAGAAGAAAAGTAAACACCAACTCAGCTACAAACCCTTCAGTCTATAAGAGTGACCTACCTGCAAGATATGCTGGGGCAATAGTGGCTCAAAGCTTATGGAAGTAACCAACCAATATCTGATTTGAGTTAGGGTCCACTCCATGACATGTAACCCATATACAACACTGCTTGTGTGATCAAGAACCTGAGACTAGATAGGCCAGGGACCTAAGGGAAAGCCAATTCCCACTGTTCTGCTAAAGGAATATGGCAATAAAATGACTCCTATTGACATTTTGTTACACTCACAGATCCATGCTTTCCTGAGCCATCATCAGAGAAGCTTCCTCCTGCAGCAGTGAGAACAGATACAGAGACTCATGGTCAAACCAATATGCAGAGTGAGAGACTATGAAACACTCAACCCTAAAAGGGAGGTCTCCATCAAAGCCCTCCACTCGGGGCTCAGGGAACGCTCTGGAAGAAAAGGTAGAAAGAGTGTAAGAGCCAGAGGAGATGGAGGACGCCAAGAAATCAAGGCCTTCTAGACACGCAAGGACTGATACAAGTGAGCTCACAGAGACTGAGGCAGCATGCACAAGACCTGCACAGGTCTGCACCAGATGGGGTCCTAGAGCTGAAAGGAGAAGTGGACACTTGCCCCCATTCCTAACCCAGAAGCTATTTCCAGTTGATAGCCACTGGCAAATGAAAAAGTAGTCTTCTCCAAGGGAGTCTCACTGGGGAAACAAACCACTCTTTTTTAAAAAATATATATATTCATTTTATATTCTGTCTGCAGCCTCCCTTCCTTCTCTCCTCTCACTCTCTCCTCTACCTCTCCTCCATCCCCCTAAACCTCCCTCCAAATTTGCTCAGAAAAGGGCAGGCTTCCCATGGGCATCAGCAAAGCATATCAAGCTTCCATAATACCAAGCACCTCCCTGTATTCCGGCCAGGCAAGGCAATCCAGCTTGAGGAATAGATTCCCACGAGGCCAGTCAAAGAACCAGGGACAGCTCATGCTCCCATTGCTGGGAGTCCCACATATAGACCAAGCTACATAAACTGCCACATATATGCAGAGGACCTAGGTCAGTGCCATGACTCCTTGTCTCATAATGTTAAGTCAGGGTAGGGTTTTCCCCCCTTACAGGTCCTTTGCATATATTGGCTGCTGGTTTTAGGTTTTTTTATGGGAGTCCTGAATGTGAATGTGTATATCTCTGCATCTATAAGCATTTCTTGTGCTTTTTCATTGGCTCTTTTTTCTTGCTTGATTGTTTTGTTGTATTCTGATTTGTGTGTTTTTTAACTTAATCTTATTTTATTATTATTCTGTGAATACTTGCTTGTTTTCTAATGAGAGGCAAAAAGGGTGTGTATCCAGAAGGAAAGTGGAAAGGAACTTGGAGGAATGTGGGGGGGGACACCATAATCAGAACATATTGTATGAAAAATATCAATTTCAATAAAAGAAAAAAGATTAATGATCAATGATTATGATTAATATGAAATTAGAAATAAAAAGCAAGAGCAATTTTAAAAGCTTTATTGGGAATTTCATTCATATTTTTCATTCCATAGTGTTTAAGGGCCCACAGTTGACTGTGTTCAGATGTTGTTAAGGAATTACTGGCTGTTGGTTGCTCTTCACCCAAGATTTCATGAAGAGAAGATATATAAAATTAATAGTTATTTATTTAAAATTAATGAACATCTATGTATGTAAACTTCCATCTACTCATATTTCTATATACCCACAGAAAATGTGGTTCTGGGCAAATACTGTCTTTGCTACATAAATGCTCATGCAAAATGATGTCCTCATTATATTAGAGGAGACTGATAATTAATTGGATTAATACATTACTTTCCATTACCTAAAGAAAATAAAATTTATTCATTCATTCCTAATTTAGTCATCTCCAGTCTCAGAAATATCAAGGCTAAGATCTATGCTTCTAGTAAGCTTCCATTTGAACAAATTTACAGTCACGTAAATCAAGCAATCCAACTGAAACATGAAACATTCAAGTGACCCTAGAAAACAACATCTTTCATTTCTGTAAGAAGGCTCACCCAAGCATGGATTCATCACCAAGGTTTTTAGTACTACTTTTCAGGTGCTACAGATGACATTTGGTGGTGGGACGAGGGTACCAAGGGTTTCTCAAAAAAAAAAAAAAAAAAAAAAAAGGACTCATCAGATGGAATGTACCAGAGCATTTCCTGTGTAGGAAGTAATTTGAGGGGCTTTATATAGGCTTATTGCAGTAGGGTGAGAATGAGAGATTCTGCTTTTGAACTTGCTCCATGAATCAATTTCTCACTCCTGTACCTGCTTAGATATTAAGATATAAGAATGAAGCCTAGGGTAAGTAACTGATCCTATTTCATGTCTGGGAGGCAGAATTGAAGGACATACATATCCCAGAGTATGTTACTATCTACTTTACCAAACTCCATTCATGCTCCATCAAACTTGTGAATGAGGCTGGTTCAGAGAAATTAGCAGAGCTGTGAACAATAGGGTAAACCCTTACCTGTCTGGAGGAAGAGCTGGTTCTAGATGAAGAGATGAATGCCATGGGGTTTGGATTCACTGTAGTAGATATCTGGTCTACATTGGATGCTTTGAATGGAGGATGGCTGAGATAATCTTGTTGAATATGGCTCTGGATTTCGTGATCCAATGGTCTAAACATCTCCTGGTCTTCCCAGGCTGGCCAAAGCCTTGGATACTCTTTCTAAAAGTTAAGATGGAACATCTGCTTCTGTTAATTTTGGTTGATTGTGTATACTTTTCTTCCAAGTATTAGCCACATTTATGAGCTTTGTTGTCTGTAATATATCTTTGATGTTGTAATCTGGCTACTTAAAAGGATAGGAAATCTGTTCCCTTCTTCTCTTGGTGGTGTCTCATTTGCCAAAATGTCCAGTTAATCTACAGCACAGCTCATGTTTCCATCTCTGGGACACCCTCTATCTTTAAACCCCCTCCACTTTATCTGTGAGATTTTTTTTCATTTCTTTGTTGTAGTTCAGTCATTTTAAATATCAATTTTCTAATGTTTAAATCTTTGGATTTTTTTTATTCCCATGGTGCCACCTTCCTCTAGAGAGTTCTGATAATACCCTTAAGTGTTCCTTATATCTTCTTGCCAGGTTTAAAACAGCTTTGGTGATTTAGAGAGTTTGCAGGAAAGTTTAACCCAGAGATGCAAATGAGATTTTCAAAGCCCTTGTCTCAGTGGGCACTAAAGTGGGCACTACAGTGGCACCAACTGATTTGTAAAATATAATGACTTTATTATGTTCTTTTCCATACTTATATTTCTTTTCCCTAGATTATTTAAATCTGTTTTTAATACCAACAAATAGAGTCTAGTCAGCTCTCTTTTTGCTTCCAGGCTCAGAGTTCCAATTGGTTGATTTCAAGGATAACCCCATCAAAGACAGTTCTTGTTCCTTGTAGTCTTTCTTACCAGAATGACATGATTTTACCAGAAATTCCAACTTCATCATAAAGGACAGAACAACCTAATGCCAGCTGTTCTTTGCCTATGAAAAAGACTATTAAAATTATTCTCATGCCACTACTTTCCAATTTGCCTTTCTCCCTCCAAATACTCTTCCTTCATGCCTTCAGGCAAGGACAGCATGACCATGCACTACATTTTCTCACATAAATCTTCCTGGTCATTAATAAGCCACATAACACCAGTAGCTGCCACAATGTAGCCTTGGGTTGCCAGGGCCCTGATGGGTATAATAATACAAGTGACATGTGAGTCAGCCCAGGATGGTGAAAAGAATGTCAAAGCATGACCTCTATACCTCTCCTCCTCTTGTGTCAGATATAGGCCTGGGTTAATATCGAATGATCCCTAGGTATGAAGAGCAACATTGTTGACTGGTGTTATGTGATCTGCTCTCTTTCTGAAAGAGATGATGAACCCATATTTTTATCATACTTGTAACCAGAGCACTTATCTGGTCATGAAAACAATCTACTAAAGGACTCACCTACCACATCCCAAGGTACAGTTCCTTCTGCTTGTACTGAATCTCTTGTCGACAGCCCTAGGGATAGAAGCCATTTTGAAAGTGTCCCAGCAATTTCTATACCTTTGGTAGTACCTGTCCAGTCCATTCTTAGTATATATGTGTGAAAAGCTGGGATTAGGACCTATGTCTTCTCTACTGCTTCTTCATTCCCAAAAAGAGTGTTATGAAGCATTACATGAGAAAGGAAGGCTGAGAGCCAAGAGCCAGTTTAACCTCCATTGAGCTTACTGGAACTCAAGAGAAGAGAGATATTAGCACAGATTGGGACAATTGGAAGAGGCCTCCTGGAGAAGCTGGCATTTACTATAGGGCTAAGGAAATGATGACAGCTTGGTTAAGTGGAAGCATCCTGGTGGAGCTGTGCAGTGACAGCCTTTTTGTCCCTACTTGACTAGTCACACATCCCACTTCACCAGTGATGTGCCTTGTGACACATTTGCTTCCTTTTCAAATAAAATTAAAGTCATTTCAATCCATAATGGACAGATGTAAATATAAACATGTTTGTGTGTATTTGATGATAGCAAAAGTATTTAGGAAGGAGTTAAATGCTCTGTCAATATAATTCCAGCCAAAAATGTCTACTGCGTGTTCTTTCCTAGTTTAGAGTTTGCTGCCCATGAAATGTTCTTGAAATGTGAATTTATTTGATTGCATTTAATATAAATTTATTGAGTACTTGGTGTATGCCAGAATTTTTGTTAGGTGTGTCAGGCACTGTCCACAAAAGAACTTGCTGTTTTGGAGGTTAGATAGGGCCATATAAGCAGTGATAGTCATGTTCAGAACATATAAGAATTAGGCATAGCAATCCTGGGCAGCCTACCCAGAATATGCCCTTTGAACCAAGCTTTTGAAGATCATAAAGAATGCTATAAATACAAAGACACAAGGACATTCCAGGTGGAGGAGAAAACAGCAAATATCTCAGGTCAAGGACCTTCTTGTGAGAGCAGAACTCTCTGAGCAGGTTCAAGTATGAATGCTAAGTATGAAAAGAACAAGCAGAGATGGATGCTGGTGGGGTGGCAAAGGGAAAGACGGGGAATGATGAGGCAGAGGGTTAGCTATAAAATGCACAAAGTTGTAACAAATGCTTCCTTAGTTGTGCTGAGCCAGAGACTAGGAAACTGTGATATGTAGGGAGTCTACTGACTCTAGCATTGCTGTAACCTAGTGTCTTAGACTTACTGACTTATACAACAGAAATGTGTTTTCTTACGGTTCCCGAGGCTATCAATCCAAGACCAAAGTGTTGGCAGGGTAGGTTTCTCTTAAGATCATCACCTGAAGATAGACTTCATCTTTCTCAGTCTTTGCATTATCTATGTTCACATTTCTTCTTCCTGTAAAGATATGTTATAATGGATTATAGTCAACCGTAATGTCTTCATTGCAACACAATTTTATCTTTGAAGGTCTGATATCTAAATACACATGCAAACAATGTACAGAGGTTAGAATCTCAATACATGATGGGAACTATGAGTGAGCCTATAATATAAAAAGTAGTTTATTCATATTTACTAGAACCTGGGTCCTTGGAACTTGTCATCAATCCAGAATTGTGTTAATAATGTTGCCTGGTAATATTGTTAAGCCTTTCACCTTCCTTCAAAGAGTCTTTCAGCCCTTCACTGAAAAGTTTTCCCTGATTAAGTGAAAACCGCAAGACTCTTTTTCTATAATTGTAAATTATGGACTGGAATCCTAACATGGTTGTGGATATCAGCTCTAAAGAATTGCTTAGCCTTTCCTGTCTTGCAAGGCTATACTCTAGCACAGCTTTATGAACTCACCTGGTGGGAAGACCTCATCTCTTTCTCTGAATTATGATGTTGTGCTTTGTATGGACTTGAACTCATTTAGGATCTTGAGCCTTCATAGCTCTTGAATAAACTTAAAGACATGTTAACTACATACCTCTTATCATTTGGTAGCCACATTTTACATTTTTGTCCCATATTACATGATGTGATGCATATTACTTGATGTGATGTCTATGATAAACACAATGTAAGGGTAGATTCTGCATTGAACTAGAGATTTTGATGTCCTGGGGACATCTTCTTTGTAACCATGTTCTATGTCTCATCTTGTATTAAATTTAGATAACTCTGATCTTTTATGGAGTATGATATCTCAGCATGGAAACTGCAGAACTCACTTTAAGTCCTGAGATGGACCCAGGTACCCTAAAGATAATTGTTCATTGTTGGTATGTGTAATAGAACAGCGCATTCCCGAATGTAGCCTGTGAGGAGACAGTGGCTGCTGCCAGCAGAGGCAGGCAGGCAGGCTGACAGAAAGCAGTTTTACAGGACTCTGACCAAGCCTCAACCCCTTTCTACAGATTCCACTGTGGTTTTTGTTCTTTGGAAAAACAGAGCACAAACTGAAAAGAAACAGAGTGCACTGCGTCCTGAGTCACAGAGATCTTTAGTCTGCTTGGGGGAGGACTCCTGTTGGGGAGAGAGTGTGAGAAAGAAAATTCTCAAAGGCCTCTGCTTACCAAGTCAGGGTTCTTACACTTTAGACCAAGCAGAAATGGAGAGGGGGGCTGGCTTGGTATGTTCATTGATCATTTCCAGTGGGCAAATAATGGTACTATTATGATGAAGAGAATTAAAATTCCTCCCAAAGCCATTTTGTAATTGCTGGTGTGCTTTTATCATTATATTTCCCTCAGGTGCTTAATGGTGATCATCTGTTATTCTGAATTCCTGAAATTATTTGAAGATAAAACAGGGACTTCATTAAAAGGGTTAATGACCTTTGGTATAAGTGCTTGTTCTACATGCAAACATGGAAATTTTTGCTCCAGGATTCTCAATCTGTTGCTGCTGCTGCTGCTGAGACCTTTAAGGCTTTGTTTCCTTAGCTTTGGTTCAGTTTTGATGACATTTGTTTTCAGGGTAATTCCCTGGGTGGCTCTAGGGTAGGGCTAGGAGCCAAGAGTTTGTTGATCTTTCAGCCAGTGGAGAGAAACTCCAGGATTTCTCCACGGGATGTACAGGGACCAGTGCAGAGTGCAGACAAAACAGGATATTACTTTCTGATTTAGTTACATGTGAGAATTTCCCAGAGGGCTCTCACATTGCCTCTCCTAAGTAATCTGCATGGCAAAGTGGCCCCAGACCATCTCCAGGACCTCTTTGCATATTAGCATGAGTTTCACAAATAAGAAAAAAAGTGGAAGTTTCTGGAAGGAGCAATGATGAAAACATGTATTCATAAAAGGTATTTGAGAACAGCTTTGAGCAGAATGGTGTAAATTCAGAGATGCAAGCCACTTCTTGGACCAGGGAGGGAGATGTACTATCAGCTCATAATAAAGGGAAATGGACCACATTGTTTCAAATGCATTGCCAGGGTTTTTGGCACCATACTTTTCTTATTCGTTATGTTGGACTTGGACTTAGTTACTTTACTGTTGCTGCTTTAAAGCACCCTGAACAAAAAGACTTAGAGAAAGGAGGGTCCATGTCAGCTCACAGTGTGAGTCTATGGATTATCGTCTTGGGGAAGTCACAATGGCAGAAGTTTGAAGCAGATGGCCACATTGCTTCTACTGTCAAGAAAAAGAGCAAAAAAACTCAGGCTAGGCTAGCTTCCTTTTATGCAATTTAGAACCCATTCCTGGGCAAACAGTGTCACCCTCCTTTACAGAGGGTCTTCCCACCTCCATTAACTTAAGACAATTCCTCACAGGCATGCCCACTGGCCAGCCTAATCTAGACAATACATCACAAAGTCTCCTTTCCCAGGCAATTTCAGATCTCATCAAGTTGAGAATTGATATTGACCATCATGCAGTCTGCCCCTGATTTATTATAATGTTATCCCTGATTTACAATGTTGTTGACTTTACAATGGTGCAAGAGTATTCTGTAGAAATTGTACTTTGAATTTTAAGCTTTTTCCAGGTTGCTCAGGTGTGGCGTTGTGTTCCCTCACCATGCCGGGCAGTGGCAGTGAGATGCAGTCCAGTCAACCACACTGTCACAAAGGGAAGTAACTGCTGTTACTCACCCCTTTATTGAAAAGCATGCTTTGTTAGATGACTTTTCCCTGATGTAGGATAATATAAGTGTTTTAGGCTATAATGTTTGGGTAAATCAAGTGTATTAAATTCATGTGGAGAGTATTTCTGTTTGTGAGTATATACATTGGAATGTTACTCAACTATAAAAGGAATTACAAGATTTGATTATGCTATGCTAAGTGAAATAAGTACATCATCAAAATAAAAAAAAAACTATAAGAGCTGACTCATCAATAAAACTAAGCATATTAAATCCATAGCTCAAAAAGTGGAATGGTCATGGCCAGAGGTGGGAGATAGACCATTGAATATGCACATTCTGGGAACCTAAGTTTGAACATATGTAGTCATATATGCATTAGTCAATTTGATTGTAACTATCATTATCCAAGCTATATAGAGTCTTTTTATCATACACTTTAAATATATGCCATGATTAGCATCATCCAAATGTTTTAGGTATTAAAAAAGATATTAGATGCTGTTCTGTTGGCCTAGGATAGAACTCTGACCCTTGTTATCCTCTGAGTACACAGCCCCTTGTCCTATCCTGGTCTCTTGTGTAACACAGGCTGCACAAAATCCACACCGTGGTTTTCATATCTGCACTCACTCCACCTGTATATAAGGCTTTGTTCATACAACTCTGTCTGAAATGTTTTCCATCTGATAGTTTTCCGATTCTTGAGTGTTTAATCCAATGAAGCCCTCCTGCAAAGTCATCTCTGTCTCCTTAGGCAAAAGGCTTGGGACAGAGCGACCACTCAGTATGCTGTCGATGTAATTACTAAGCAAATGGCCCTTCTCTCACTCTGAATTCCCAGAAGCACACTGTCTGTCATAGCCCTGAAGCACTGTCACTAAGATTTTTCAGATTTTTCTCCCTCCCTTTCCTGTATTATACATCTTCTGCTGAGCAGAGTCCCCGGAAAACCATTTGTTACATGAGCAATATTTACACCGAGATGTCTAGAGGTTACAGAAGAAGTCACAAAGACTAATTATAGCAAAATAGAGAGTGGATGCTGGAGAATGGAGCACCTGCTGCCTCTAAAGCATACTATCTAGTGTCCCATGAGCAATTGTTGAGTGGCAGGAAAATTTAGACAGAAAAAGAAAAGAAAAGAAGCTGTAAGCCAGAATTTTTGTGTGAACTCTGAATTTTTAAATATTGGCAACCAATATGAATTTTAAAAGCTTTGTGTGGGCCAAAAGAAATATGTCTGATGGCTGTCAGTTTTCATCTTGCTGGAAGCTCTGGTGACAGATGTGTACTGGCTAGCTTCTAGTTGACATCCTATTTCTTGTGGGGCCAGGTAGCCCTTGCAGGAGGACTTCTGATACTCAGAATAAGGTGACCCTCCCTACACTCTGTAGAGGACACTGTAGTCACCTTCACCTTTTGTCAGGGGCTTTAAACTGCTGACACACTCCTCATCCCCAGAACTCCTGGTTTGTGTTAGGGATTGGTTTCGGTGATACTCAAAGCTAAGAGTGGTATCCATTTCTTACACATGTCTATCTGGGTATCAGGACCATTTCAGGTAGGGCCAGGCTGAAAAACCACAAATGTTAGTGTAAAAGACACTAAGAAGAGATTTTATGCAAGATAACACCAAGTTTGAGAGGGGGATTATTGACCCAGAAGCACATATAGAAATGGGTGATGCCTAGAGGGGCAGAGCTAGGGTATATTTCTCTTTGCAAGGTTTTCAACAGGATGGCTTCCATTGACAAAGTATGGATGCTTCCACTTCCAGAGCTGGAAGATTGATTATAATATCTGAAAATTCTTAGAAACCACCTACCTTAATCATAATTATTAATGGAACATTTGAAAAAAAATGAGAACAAGAGAAGTAAAAGGGGCATGTTCAGTTTTTATGTAATTAATGCTTATGGAGTTATGCTTGGGTCTTCACATCAAGCTTGCTGTGGGTACCAATTTCTCCCCTTGATCTTCCAAATATATGCCTAACCAGTGATTGTAGCAAGGGCCTTCTTGTTTAGTGATGGGTCATTTGATGACAACCAATGGTCAGCTCCTTTAGGAGCATGTCCAAAAAGAATATTCACCCCAAACAAAGTACGGTGTAGATGGGATTAGTAGTCACTGCAAAACAAATTCTAAGTTCTTCTAACTCTATGACATGTTATAATTAAGAATAAATATGCTTGCCTGGGCACCCTCTGCTAAGTAAAGATTTTATGGTTTGTTGTGCTGTGACAGGTCATTAGTTAGGGTAATTAGGCTACAATTTCTGCCTCTAGCATTTACTTGGCACACTGGGAATAGGCAAAATAGTGGCTAGAGGTAGAAGTGGTGGTATGAAGCCCTCAGATATGTTCATACCTGGAGATAAGTGTGGGTCCCCAACATTAATGAGCAAAGAACCCTAGATGTCAGGTATAGTGGTAAAATCATGTTAATGCTGATAGGTGGTGAGTCATTCTCCAGCTCATTATCTAATAGAAAGTGCCTGTGGGCCAGTTGGCATGGTTGGGAGTATATATATATCTTAGCATTGTCTACATTATCATCTCAACTCTTGCTCAGCATGGTTTCAGATATTCCCTGCCCCACTTGTTCCTTGTGAATAAATTCTAACAAAAAAGAAGGGGCTTGGATGAGCTTTCTGAGGACAGAAATGCTATTGCTTTTTCTTCAGAATTATGAGTTCTAAAGACATGGCAGAAAAGAACTCAGCAGTGTGTCTGATCCAGAGCAGGGATTCAAGGGCATAGTCATGGCTACTCTAGAGGCAGCATGTTTGAAAACCTAGATGGGCTTGGGTTTGAACTAGAGTTTTGATACCCTATAGTTTGGACACTCCTCACTTCACCTTACCCATCTGTTGAACTGTAGAACGAGTAGAGCAACAAGTCCTGGCTATCTACCTGGAAGAATAGCTGATATCATAAAGTAAGTGTACATAGGGCTCACATCACAGGGACCAAACATGGTTTCTGCCTATCTAAATACTTAAATACAGCTTAAACTCACTTTCATAGTCCAACTAAGACTATCCATTCTCCTTTCTGCATCACCTTGAGTATATTTAAGTGGAATTTGTGCTGGCTAGATTTTTGTTACTCTGGAAAATATCTAGATAATTAACTCAAGGAAAGATTTATGGTTTTGATGGTCACTTGTCCCCACTGTTGTTGGGGTGGTCTCTTATCTCACTATTGTTGGCCTGTGTGCAATGTCTCTAAAGTCCATAAAATCTGAGGAATAAGCAATAGTAATTCCATGCTTAATATCATGTTGGGGAAGGTGTTGTGGAGCAAATCTACTTTCCTCATTAACCTCAGAACCTATCAAGATCCATCAGTGGGTTTCGAAGCCTGAGGACCTAAGTTCTATCCCTGGAACTTGGAGGGTAGAAAGAGAGCACCAACTCCCTCTGATCTCCACACATGGTGCTTTTCTTGTACATGCATACATGCACATACACACATGTAGCTTGAGTTTTTTCCAGTCCTGCCTGGCCCACGGTCAGGACAAATCTCTCTCACCCACCAGTCCTACAACTGCTTAGACCCAACTGAATAAACACACAGAGACTTATATTGTTTACAAACTGTATGGCCACGGCAGGCTTCTTGTTATCTAGTTCTTATATCTTAAATTAACCCATTTCTATTAATCTATAAGTTGCCATGTGGCTTGTGGCTTACCAGTATCTTAATATCTTTTCATGATGGCAGCTGGCAGCGTCTCTCTGACTCAGCCTTTCACTTCCCAGAATTCTCCTCTCTACTTGTCCCACCTGTACTTCCTGCCTGGCTACTGGCCAATCAGTGTTCTATTTATTAACCAATCAGAGCAACACATTTAACATATGGAACATCCCACAGCATGCACACACACATACACACACACATGTGCACTCACATACACATGCACATATTACACACATGTGCTGTAAAAATTATTTTAAAATGAATCTATAATTCACCAGAGGAACATATAGGACTCATTTTATCATGGCTCATGGCTAGGGTTTAATAAGGGATACTGAATAAAAGGAAGAGATGGCTAGGGCAGAGACTCAGAGGGTTATAAAGTTTTTGTTGTCCTCTACCATGGAGTCAGTCTACAAAAGCTATTGACACCCAAGCCTTAGAGTTGCCATTGACACCTTATTACATAACCATGATGGCTTGATTGATTTCCCAAGTTGCTGAACTCAGCTTTCATGTCGACTGATACTACATGTTAGTTGACTCCAACTTAAGCCATAAAAATCAACCATGAGGGAACTTTAAAAAACCCAGAGATTCTGTTTTTATGTAGTGAAACTTTTAAAATTAGATTTATTTGTCATTTTATGTATGAGTATTTTGTTTGCATGTATGTATGTGTACCACAAATGTGCTTGGTGTCTGCAGAGGTCATAGAGGGCATTCTATCCCTTGGAACTAGAGTTAAAGATGGTTGTAAACCATCTTGTGAATGTTGGGGATCAAATCTGTGTCCTCTGTGAGAGCAACAAGTACCCTTAAACAGTGAGCAAATTCTCTAGCCCTTAGTGAAACTTTGAAAATGTAGTTACTTACTGTATTCCTAGAATCCCTTCACCCAATTTGAATCAAATTAAGTATAAAGAAGCTGATTTAGTTTCTGAAAAAGCACAAGATTCACAACCATGACAACAGAGTTAAAAACTATATCCTAAGGATACCTTGATGTCAACTGCTTGCCCTGGGTCAGGGACATCAGTAAGAGTCAGATGAACAGGGTGGTAGCAACACCCTGATGCCTGCTGCATGCACTCTGTCATGGGTCCTCTGACAAAAGCCATTTGTGAGGAACACATATGGGAGCCAAGTGCTCTGACCACAGACCACAGATAGCACACTGCTTTCTCTCCCCTGCTCTTATGTGAGATCACTTATTTCTTCCAAACTGCTCCATCTGGCAAGGAGACAGACATAAGTAGTCCACACAGTGTTAGCGGTATAAACTAGAGGAAAATATTTTAATTTGTTTTGAAAATACAACATGGGCTAAATCACAAACCGATCAAAACCTTTGTGTGACCTGCCTTGGAGCCACACTCTATCTGCATGCCTTAGCTTGGTGCTTCTTCCTTATTAGACCAGCATTTTTCAGAGACTTATCTACAATCTCAGAAATGAGCTAGGACATTAAACATGATAAATGCATTCCCAGGAAACCATATATCTAGGAGACTCTGCAATATACAGCTCCAAATATATTTGTGATTACCTAGTGGAACTTAATTTGAACTGTGAGACTGGCTAGCAGAAATAGTCATCCCCCCCCCCCTTTTTTTGAAATATTGCCATCTCAACTTTTGGTAGAAGGAAACAGAGACCATGTGGCTCATGAGCAGATAGGCTTGAGTGTGGTATCCTGGAGAGAGGGCAGGAGTTCAAGTTCTTCCATGCTATGAACCAGCTGTATAACTCAAAACTAGAACTTAACTCTTCTGGGTTTCCATAGACTAATCTGAGGACAGAAACTAGGATAATAGCACAGGTTCATGAGGGGACACAATGAGTATGGAGTGGGAAAATAAGCAGTTTGTAAATTCACAGTGCTAGCCAATCACTGACAGTGTGAGGCTTCACTTGGGGAAAGCCCAAATGGGCAGACTCTCTTGTCTGTGAATGATTTCCTGTCCTTGCCTCCTGGCATGACTTCCTGGTATTCCCAGAACACAAATGCCTTGGGTTATGGTCAGGAGACCCTAGAACACCACACACATGTATAATGCATGTTTCTAGAAAATGAGGACTCATTAGGGAAAGATCCCCCAACCTTCTGCATTTATTTCTTCCATTGCTTAATAATGATGGTTTTGTAACATTGTGCAAAGATGGCCTCTTCTGGATGCAGATTCCAGAGCAGGGTATTTAGACTTTCAAAGTTGTTTGTATAACCTGTTTTTGGTACACTTTAAAAAAAATTTTTTTTTTGTTATTTATTATATTTGTGTTTTAATTTTACACATCAGCCATGGGTTCCCCCTGTCCTCCCCCCTCCCGTCCCCGCCCCCACCCTCCGCCAGCCCCTCCCCTCCATTCCCATCTCCTCCAGGGCCAAGACTCCCTGGGGATTCATTTAAACCTGGTGGATTCAGTACAGGCAGGTCCAGTCCCCTCCTTCCAGGCTGAGCAAAGTGTCCCTGTGTAAGCCCAAGGTTCCAAACAGCCAGCTCATGCATTAAGAACAGGTCCAGATCCCACAGCCTGGATGCCTCCCAAACAGTTCAAGCTATTCAATTGTCTCACTTATCCAGAGGGCCTGATCCAGCTGGGGCTCCACAGCCTTTGTTTCATAACTCATGTGCTTCCATTTGTTTGGCTATTTGTCCCTGTGCTTTTCCAATCTTGGTCTCAACAATTCACGCTCTTACAGTCCCTCCTCTTTCTCGACAATTGGACTCCTGGAGCTCCACCTGGGGCCTGGCTGAGGATCTCTGCTTCCATTTCCATCAGTTATTGGATGCGAGTTCCAGCATGACCAATAGGGTGTTTGGCCGTCTGATCACCAGACTAGGTCAGATGAGGCTTTCTCTCGACCATTGCCAACAGTCTACAGAGGATGTATCATTGTGGATTTCTGGGGACCTCTCGAGCACTCTGCCTATTCCTGTTCTCATGTGGTCATCATTTATCATGGTCTGTTATTCCTTGTTCTCCCTTTCTGTTCTTGATCCAGCTGGGATCTCCTGCTCCTATAAGCTTTCTTTCCTTCAAACCTTGCCCTTCATTACTCCCACTGTCGTCCAGGTTGTTCATGTAGATCTCATCCATTTCTCTGTCATTGGACGATCCCTGTATCTTTCCTAGGGTCCCGTTTTCTAGGTAGCCTCCCTGGAGTTGTGTAGCAGTCTAGTCATCTTTGTTTTACATCTAGTATCCTACTATGAGTGAGAACACACCATGTTTGTCCTTCTGAGTCTGGATTACCTCACTCAGGATGATTTTTTTCTAGATCCATCCATTTGCCTGAAAACCTTATGATATCATTGTTTTTCTCTGCTGAGTAGTACTCCATTGTGTATATGTACCATATTTTCTTTATCCATTCTTCAGTTGAAGGGCATCTAGGTTGTTTCCAGGTTCTGGCTATTACAAACAAAGCTGATATGAACATAGCTGAGCAAATGCCCTTGTGGAATGATTGAGCATTCCTTGGGTATATGCCCAAGAGTGCTACAGCTGGGTGTTGGGGGAGATGGATTCCCAATTTTCTAAGGAAGCGCCATATTGATTTCCAAAGTGGCTGTACAGGCTTGCATTCCCACCAGCAGTGGAGGAGAGTTCCTCTTGCTCCACATCCTCTTCAGCATAAGCTGTCTTCTGTGTTTTTGATCTTAGCCATTCTGACAGGTGTAAGGTGGTATCTCAGAGTCGTTTTGATTTGCATTTCCCATTCCTAAACCAAACAAAATGCAACAAAGAAAGAACTACAGACCGATCTCCCTCATGAACATTGATGCAAAAATACTCAATAAAATACTGGCAAACAGACTCCAAGAACACATCAAAACAATTATCCACCATGATCAAGTATGCTTCATCCCAGGGATGCAAGGGTGGTTCAACATATGAAAGTTCGTCAATGTAATACACCATATAAACAAACTCAAAGCAAAAAACCACATGATCATCTCACTAGACGCAGAAAAGGCATTTGACAAAATCCAACACCCCTTCATGATAAAGGTCTTGGAGCAATCAGGAATACAGGGAACATACCTAAATATAATAAAGGCAATCTACAGCAAGCCAACAGCCAAATCAAGTTAAATGGAGAGAAACACAAAGCAATACCACTAAAATCAGGAACAAGGCAAGGCTGTCCCCTCTCCCCATACTTATTCAATATAATTCTTGAAGTTCTAGCCAGAGCTATAAGACAACATAAAGAGATTAAGGGGATACAAATTGGAAAGGAAGAAGTCAAGCTTTCCCTATTTGCAGATGATATGATAGTATATATGAGTGACCCCAAAATTCTACCAAGGAAATGATACAGCTTATAAACACCTTCAGCAACATAGCAGGATACAAGATCAACTCAAAAAAAAATCAGTAGCCCTTTCTATATACAATAGACAAACAGGCTGAGAAGGAAATCAGAGAGATACATTACCCTTTACAATAGCCACAAATGATATAAAATACCTTGGGGTTACTCTAACTCAGCATGTGAAGGACCTATATGACAAGAACTTTAAGTCCCTGAAAAAAGAAATTGAAGATGTCAGAAAATGGAAAGATCTCCCATTCTCATGGATAGGTAGGATTAACATAGTAAAAATGTTTTGGGTACTCTTAGGCCATCATCAATTTAGAGGGATTGAGTCCGAGGCAATGGATGTCTGAGTAGATAGTAGTTAGAGAACTGTGAATCCCTTCTCTCTGTTCCCACTTCCATTTCTGCATCTTCTGTATCCAGGAGAATCAGAGGGCCTCAAAAGAAGAACTCAGGTACCTTGAGATGTGCTGGAAGAGTAGGGACCACATAGGACATAAGTGCATGCTGTTGCTAGGTAAGTTGAGGAGACTGAGTCAAGAGGAAGTGGGAGCTCTCCTACCCTCAGTGGAACAAAGATGAAGCAATGCCCAGAAACTAGTTTATGGACAGCATGGAACTTGAGATTTTTGATAACATTGCTTTAGGAATCATGTGACTTCAAAGGAAAATGAGTAGATGTCCCTAGGATGGAACTGGATGAGATGCATCCATGGCTCATACTGTGAGCCTACTTTCTTGTCAGGACAGATGGATGGAATCTAAGGATCCTGCCACAAAGTACCCAGTGGGAAAATAGCAGGGAAGCTACCATGCCCCAGAGTAACTTCTCTGATTATGTCTGTATATTAAAGAGGGTGTTTCTGAATCTACTTCTAACCTTTAACTCTGCATGTCAGAGACAACCTGGTGGGGCAGCACAGACAGAAAGGTAAGTAGTGTGGAAGGAGAGGAAAAACAGCTATTTTTCATTCTTTCAGCTGTCTCCTGCCTGAAGTAGGCAGGAGCTATGACAGGGAGAATTATTTATCCTGGATATGAACATGGAAATATGTGGTATTGACTCGGAATTCAATGTTTACATCATTAAAATGACTCTTAATGTGGATGACAATGAGTTGAAGATGCCTGAAAATGGGGGGAGGGGAGGAAAGGGTGTGTGTGTTGTTTTTTTTGTTTGTTTGTTATTTGTTTTTTGTTTTTTGTTTTTTGTTTTTTGAGACAGGGTTTCTCTGTGTAGCTTTGGAGCCTGTCCTGGAACTCATTCTGTAAGCCAGGCTGGCCTCGAACTCACAGAGTTCCACCTGCCTCTGCCTCCCAAGTGCTGGGATTAAAGGCATGCACCACCAATGCCTGGCCATCAGGGTGTGTTTTTAATGTTTCTGCTTACACTTAAAAAAATGTTTCAAGCCAGCCATGGTGACATGTCCCTGTAATCTCAGCACTTGGGAGGCTGTGATAAGAAACCAACCTGAATGATTTAAGGAGACTCTATGTCCTCCCAGCTCCCACCAAAAAGCATCTTGCTTGTTATCAGAGAACATATTCACAGAACATTGTCTTCAGAGGAGGTTAATGCTTCCATTGTGAGGCTGCTGTTTTGACTGTGTTCCCTTCCAATGGCTCTATGACCAAACAAGCTTGAATCTGCCTATTCTCACTTGTGCTGCCAGAAGGGACACAACCTGCTCTTATTTGAGAGTGGCTATTATGTACTAAACCATCATCATCACCATCACCACCACCACCATGATCATCATCACCATCATCATCACTACCATCACCATCATCACTACCACCACTATCACCATCACCATCATCATCATCATCATCATCATCATCATCATCATCACAACAACAATAATACTTTGTTCTAGAGTTTTAGCTTTTCTTAAGCAAAAAAACTTGCCTATCATATGATTATTTTTGATAACCAATTCATATTATTTAAAAAAATACTTTTTCTGTAAAGTACAAGGTTATGTATATATTAGTCAAATGACATTTGCTGAAAATATTGTAAAATTTATACATTGTTTAATTTTCTTGTCTGCTTCCTCTTTCTGAGAGCGTATTTAAATTAATATAGTTGGAAGTTTATTAATTTCTTCTTATAAGTATGTCAATATTTTTCTTGTATACATTTTAGTCCCTGAAATATTTATTTATTTGCTTGTTTGTGTTTTTGAGCAGGGCAGAGTCTTGCTATGTGGACCTGGCAGACCTGGTACTGCTATATAGCTGAGGCTAGCCTTAAGCTTATGGCAATCCTTTTGTCTTTGCCTCCTGAATGATGGAAATATAAGTATGTGTTACCATGCTTAGATACTTTGATGATGATGATGATGATGATGTGTGTGTGTTTACATCTTTCTAGTGGAATTTTAAGTTTATTATTGTATGGTTTCCCTAACTAGGATAAGCTATGTTCTATTACTTGAATATAACTATTATTTCTATTGAATTATATTTTAAATTCAATTTTGCCTAATATAAACACCAGGCATTTTTTTTTTTTAGTATTCCCTTTTACCCACCCTGTGTTTTTAACCATTAGAAACTTCTTTGGTTGACTCTTGAATACAAATGGTTTTGATTTTGTATTTGATATAGGAAGTTATACCTTAATTATCAGGACAGGGAAATGGCCAGGGAAAAATAAATCTTTTGTTGACAAAGGGGCCAGTTCTCTAAGAAGACAAACAGTCTTAGTATCTGTGTTCTAACAGTAGAGTCCACAAGGCAGGAGCAAAAGAAATGGAGGAGAAGTAGGCAATCCCATGATGTCACTGGGTACATCAGACTCCTCTGCCTGCAAGGGACAGAGGCAGGACATCAGGAGGGTGAGGTGTTGTCTTCAGTCCTCCTGCCCAGCAGGACCTAACAGACACTCACAAGTTACTACTCTGAACAACAGTGGACTACACATTCTTCTCATGCTCACATGGAACATTTACCACCAAAGTGAACTAATTCTGAAAATGCACCTTACATGGAAAGAACTGAAGTCAGGGTGCACACAGTAGTTTGAGGGAAGGACTAAGCCCAGAAGGAGAGCTGGAAGATCCCAGTACATGGCAATTACATGAGACACTGTTAAGTAATACATGGGCCAAGGGAGCTTTTGAGAAGTTAGTCTGTAAAGATTTGAATTAAAATTGAAAACACAGCTCATCAAAATGAGTAGGACAAACTGAGAGCAGCTCTTAGCAGGGATGATAGAACTGAAGGGGAAGAGTTAAAACCAACATCTATGCTATTACTGTATGAAGTTACACAAAGAGCCAGTTAAATCCAAAATGAGCATAAGAAAGGAAATGACAAAGCAAAACGAAACCAACCGACCAAACAAACAATAAACAGAAGCCAATAGAACAGAAAGTAGAAAAATTATAAAGTCGGCAAAGTCAAACGTGGACACTTAGAACAGATCAGTGAAATTAACAAACCTCAGCCAGGCTGAGAAAGAAGGGACAGGAGGCAACTTACTCATATCAAAAATGAAAGAGAGCTCATCCAAATCGCCTCATGGATATGGAAAGGATAACGAAGGACACTGTGTAGCCCCACTTCCTAAGCTGCGCAGTGAACGCCATGTAACTTAAGGTGGGGGGTGTGATTTTTTTTTTTTTTATTGTAACAATAAGTTTTCTGAACACAATGAGCAACAATTAATTCAGAATGGAATATGTATTGAGTCCAAGGTATTTCCGGCAGCTCTTGCTTGTGTTGAGTCACTGGACTTGACCACAGCCTTGGTTCTGAACACACAAGGATGCGCACCTTGCATTGTCTGGGTCTCTGCCGTGCGACAGCAGTCAGGCCGCCTGAAACACTCCAGCTCGGATCTGAGACCCCTGCAGTCACACTTGGCAGTGTCTGTGCTGTAGTACACTGCTCTGCTTTTCTCAAAGCATATTTTTGTAGCTGCTTTAAAGTTGAAATTAGATTCTTCTCTCATACAATACATCCCCACTGCAGTTTCCCCTCCTTCCACCCCTCCTAACCCACCCTTCCCCACATCTCCCCTCTCCCTGAGATTCACTCCCCCTCCATCTCCTCTTCAGAAAAGAGCAAGTCTCCAAGTGACAGCAGCCAATAAGAAAAGGCAAAAGCCCCGTCATATCGAGGCTGGACAAGGCAACCCAATAAGAGGGAGAGACACACCCACCCCACTGTTAGGAGTCTCAGGAAACAGCAAACTAACAGCCACAACACACACACACACACACACACACACACACACACACACACACACACACACACACACACAGGACCTGGTGTAGACCGATGCAGGGCCCCTGCATTATCACTTCAGTCCCTGTGAGCCCATGCTGCCATACTGATAGATTGGTGAAGTGTGATTTTTATATGCTCGTAGCATATAAGCATCTCTAGCATATATAAACATCCAACCAGAGTGTCTTTTGATGGAGTTGTTTTAGGATGTTTGATTTTGAAAAAAGTGGACTATTTGGGTTTCTGACTTCACTGTGGTAAAAGTGAAATGAATTTCTCTCAGTTGATACAATTTATATCAGTTTCTGAAGTAGCTTTACACATACTCCTGACATTTTGTACTATGTATTTATGTGAAGTATCAGCAGCAGCAATAAAAATTGAAATATCAATTAACTCAGAAATGTTGAAGACGTTTTTAATTCCTTCAGTAGTCAAGTCTTCAGCTAAGATTCTTTATGAAGATATAGCTAAAAACATCTATCTCATAATTATGTATTCTTTCTTCTTTAATAAATGCCAAAATTGTAGCTATTGAGATGACCCAGCAGTTAAGGACATCAGGTAGCCTCACAACTGCCTGTAACTCAAGCTCCCGGGAATCTGATGTCATCTCCTGGCCTTTGTGGGCACTCATATACACATTCTCAGACAAACACACATACATATTAATTAAAATTAAAATAAAGTTTAAAACTAAGTGATAAAATTACATGTAGTAAATATTATTTTAAAACAAAATTTGTATGATTTATTATCAGTAAATTATTTTACTTTTATACTTATTTTATGTATCTATATACTTAGGGTCATGAAAATTTTCTTGGGTAGACAAAGAGGCCATAAGTGGAAACAGCTTAAGAAGGCCTCCTGTATAACAATCTATGTATACATAACTTAAGCCAAATGGACCAGTTCCTTGAAGGAGCCCTTGTGTTACAACTGAGTTTAGCATTCAGAGCAGTTGTCTCCTTTAAAAATATTTTTTTTATTTTTTGAGATAATATAATTATATAATTTTACCTTTCCTTTCTCCTAGTAACGTCAGAAGCCACACCCATACAGCCTTAACAACATCACTGCCTAAACTTGAGCCAAACAAAAGCAACAACAATAAATGTGCTAAAATGGGTGGGGGAAAGCCCATGAGGCCTTAACCCTAGAGAAAGAACTCCAGGCAACTAAGGTATGATGAGCATCTTCCCCAGTGAAGAGCACACCAATAGGTTATCTAACACCAAATGGTTATCCCTGAAAAAAATATATATGTATGTATGTATGTATGTATGTATGTATGTATGTATGTATATAATGTTATCCAGACTCAAAGTCTGCATTCATATATTTAGGAATGAGTCTCTTTTCTATTTAAATGTCCCTTTCCTTCCAGGTATGCAGGTTATAATTCTAATTCTACTCATTAAAGCAATTAAATTAAATTAAAACTGCTGGTTATCTCTTATTGTCCAATTCTCTCTGATTTTCTGGAAATAAGATGATTTTTGTGCTTTATGGCTACTTGGATTGAAGACCACATGCTTCTGTTCTGCCTGAGAAGTCTGTAAGTGTCTGTCGGATTTGAGATTCTGGAGATGGGAAAAACCTTAACAACAGCAGCTGGAATAAAGTAGTGAATGTGAAGCTTGATTTGTATTAGGTCCAAAGGACCTGGGATAAGAGTAAGAGCAAAAAATAAATACAATTCTTTCCACAGTGCTTCAAATGTATCTAATTAGTATGAGATTCATATGACATAAACAACCATTTTGAAGTGAACAAGTAGGTAGTACTTTGTACATTAAAGATGCTGTGCAAACTTGGGTATAGCTGGTTCTCAGACATTTCTGTCACTCTAGGATAAAACTGCAAAGCCATTATGCAGCTTTCCTGCATTCCCCCCTCCTCTCCACTTCAGTAGTAGAAAGTAAAGATGGATCCTGGAGAGATGATGGTTGAAGTGACCATGGAAAGAGGTGCTTGAAAAACATTCTGAAAAGTTTGTGGATTTCAACTTCAAACCAAGAGTGGAAAGAGCAAGTGGGATTGGCTGAAAGTTACAGGATTCCTTATCTCACACTGCTGCTGCACCCTGGTTCTGTCTATAGGGGTATAAAACTTTCAGATTCCATGTGCATGAAGCATCCAGCAGCGATAACTCCACAAATACAATGCAGTTGTATTATCAGTAGTTGTTCATCGGATGCCACTGAAAGTCAAGATTCAGAGCTTCTCGGGGAAGACCGTTCTTTGCTTTGGCATAAACAACTGAAGAAGCCCCATCGGTGCATAAATGAAAACCAAGTCCTGACCCCCTTCACCAACTAGACAGTTTTCTTCACTCTGGGGCTCTAAACAGAGTAGTTGAGTTCCTTGGGTTCATGTAAATTCCTGAGTTTGTTTCAGTTAAAGCAATTTCTTGGCAAATTTTCCTTTTGTTTATTTGGTGGTAGGGTGGGTGGGGAGAGATGTTTCTTGGCGCTGTTTCCACCTTGCCTGTGCTGTGGCTCATTTTGATGGGTGGTGTTTGTGTTTGTCTTAGAACTATGTATGAGAGACAACACAGAGAAAGGAAGCCAAGAGGCTGCTTTGAAAGAGGCCTCTGCATTTCTGGACTCACCCGGTGTGGCTTTGGGGCCTAGGTGTCCAATACTGAGTTGGACAGAGAGTGATTGTTTCTTTGCAGCCTGGAAGTTGGCATTGAGGGCACTGCGGGGTAGCACGTTAGAATAGCACTGCTGCTCATGAAAGTGCCACTAGTATTAGCTATGGTGAAGTGCATTCCACAGCATTAAGGCTGGAACCCCCAGGAGGAGATAAAGCCAATGAAAGAAATTAAAAGAGGAGAGTAGATAGCACATGGCAACAAAGACAGAATGGGCTGTGATGGCTTCAGGAGCAAGTGTGACTCACTGGGAAGGGAGGAGTTTGAGGTTTCATAGTGATGCAGACATAGTATTCTATACCTTATAGGCTCAGTGACTATAGTTGTACCCACTGGTCACCCTGACAGTGAAAGGGTTGGGTCAGAAGTTACAGATTGGCAACTGTTTGATTGATTGTGGTCATTTTGTAGGTGTGTGTGTGGTTTGATCACCCAGTTTTAGGTTTAAATTTAAGAACCTATAGCAAGACATAGATTCTTTGTTTTGACACCGGCTCTACCATACCATATCATCTCACACCACCCTAATCACACATGGATGTTCTCTTTGTCTTTGGCCCCTGCGAGTTTTTAAGTTACTGAGTCCTTTATTAGTTTTTAAAGTATCTTTTTGGTTCTGACATTCTGTGCTTTGGAGTGGTCTTGAGTACTCCAGCTCACCTATGGGCATGTAAAATCAACCATCATCCCTTTAATGGTTGTGGGAATCTCATTAGCCAAGCCTTACCTGTGATCATTGGAGGCACCTGCTATTTTGCTACCTTTTAAAATGCCATTTTGATAATAAGTAGATCAATTAAGAATGAGAAACTTCTGAGAGAGAATCACAATATATATTCTCTAAGAGTTTGGTATGCCCTGTAAAGAATGCCTTATTCCTCATGTTCAGGCCTGACCCTAGGTTCCAGATCTGGCTTTTAATTAATGCCATAATTTTCAGTTTATATCAACTGTGCCTGTTGTCAGTGTTCTTGTTTGCTAGCACCATCTCTAAGTGTGTCTTTTGTGGTTGGTTGTAGGTCAGATAACAGTGAACAGATAGCAAAGCCTTCTGGATGATTCCTAAGTATCTTTGAACTTTACAACACTGGAGCTATCTCTTATGTCTATCAGATGGCCAATTCTGAGAGCAAAGAGTAACCATTTCATGAGAAAATGACTTTTTTTTTTTTTCTGGAGATGTTGCTTCTCACCTGCTAATGATAATAATGTCAAATTGATTACAGGTTCATGGACCTTAATGTGTTTCCAAAATGCCTCTGTGAATGTCTCATGTGATGCCAGCTTGCATGAGATGACAGGACAGTGACATTCTGACTTTAGAAGAAAGGGAGTGGGTGTCCTGGGAAATGATTAGCAAGCTCAGATAAAAGATTAAGGGGTTGAAAAATAAAACTTTTGAGTCCACACACAAAGTATATCATACAGAGTATATTTAAATACATTTTGTTAGGGAAATTACATTTGCCATATGTCTTAGGGTTTTTTGTTGTTATTGTAAAGAGACACCATGACCATGGCAACTCTTATAAATGAAAACATTTAATTGAGGGAACTAGCTTACAGTTTTAGAGGTTCAGTCCATTGTCATCATGGGAGGGAGCATAGTAGCATGCAGGCAGACATGGTGCTGGAGGAGTAGCTGAGGTCCTATATATTGCATGCAACAGGAAGTCAACTGAGACACTGGGTAGTATCCTGAGCATAGGAAAGTTCAAAGCCCACCCCCATAGTGACATACTTCCTCCAGCGAGGCCTTACCCACTCCAACAAAGTCATATCTCCTATAGTACCATTCCCTATGAGCTTATGAGGGCCAATTACATTCAAATTACCACATTCCACTCCCTGGTCCCCATAAGCTCATAACACTATCATAATGCAAAATACATTTAGTCCAACTTCAAAAGTTCCCATAGTCTTTAATGATCCCAACAATGTTTTAAAGGCCAAAGTTCAAAGTCTCCTCTGAGATTCGTACAATCTCTTAATTGTAATCACCTAAAAAAATCAAAATAGAAAGCAGATCACATACTTCCCATATATAATGGCACAAGATATACACTACCACTCCAAAAGGCAGGGAAGGAACCATAATGAGGAAATACTGGACCAAAGCAAGACTGAAAACCAGCTGGGCAAACTCCAAACTCTGCATCTCAATGTTTGATGTAAAAATGGTCTTCAGATCTCCAACTCCTCTTGGCTATGTTCACTGCAACACACTTCCTTCTCTTGGGCTGGTTCTACTCCCTGTTAACAGCTTTCCTCAGCAGATATCCTATGACTCTGGCATCTCTAACATCTTGGATTATCCAAGCTTCAACTTTGCAGCTTCATACAATGGCCTATCTACTAGGCCTTCATTAATGAATACTCCTGACACATGCCTAGCCTAAGTGACTTTATTCCATAACTCCTTTCTTATATCCTTAACCCTAAACCCAGAACCAGGTGGCTGAAGCTGCCAAATTCTGCTGCTTGTTGGGGCTGGAACATGACATCCTCATTCAGTTACATCTTCAACAGCTTTTTGTCCTTCACTGCTTAAGCTTGGCTGTCCTGAAACTTGCTCTGTAGACCAGGATGGCCTCAAACTCAGAAATCCTCCAGCCTCTGCCTTCCCAGTGCTGGGATTAACAGTGTGCCCCACCACACCCAGCTCTAAGCTTTTCTTTAATTCCTTTCCACAAGTGAGAAACATAGCTGAGTGAGATCTTGCCCTGAGGTCACCACTCCCTATATTCCATTTCTTAATCAGTTTATCTCCTTGAACATAGGACTTAGCACCATTACGCTTCCTGGTGCTCTTTTTCTCAAAATTTACATTTGTAATTTATCATGTTTAGCTTGGTCCTTTTCATTATAAATCTTTGTCATCATGAACACTAGTAACCACATGACAGAATCTATATTAGGATGTTTTGAGCTTTCCTCTGCCAAAGGAATTAATCCAAAACTCTTCACTTTAGCCTCTGGAAGACTTTTTAGACAAGGGCACTTTCTTCACTAAAATATCACAAAAATGGTCTCTAGGCAACATACTAAAATTCTTCTCCTCTGACTCCACTCAAGTGAGCCTCTGACAGTTTAAATAACTTTTAGCACCTCTGTCTTCCATGCTCCTACTAGTGGCCCATTAAGCAGTCCTTAAAACAGTCTACTGCTTTCCTAACCCAAAGTACCAAAGTACAAATTCCTTCAAACAAAAACATGGTTAGGCCTATCGCAGCAATACCTAGTGCCTGGTACCAACTTCTGTCTTAGTTAGGGTTTTCTATTGCTGTGAAGAAACACCATGATCATAGCACCTCTTATAAAAGAAAAGATTTAATTCAGGAGACTTGCTTACAGTTTCAAAGGTTCAGTCTATTATCATCATGGCCAGGGAGCATGGCAGCATGCAGGCAGAGGTGGTGCTGGAGGAGTAGCTGAGAGTCCTTATCTTGCAGGCAACAGGAAGTTGACTGAGATACTGGGTGGTATCCTAAGCATAGGAAAGCTCACAGCCCACCCCCACAGTGGCACACTTCCTTCAATAAGGCCATACTCACTCCAACAAAGCCACAGCTCCTAATAGTGTCATTCCCTATGAGTTATATTCAATATATGAATATATATTCAATATATTCAAACATACACACTATCTATATAAACATGTATACACACATATGTATATTACCTGTATGTATGTATATATACACACATATATATCATCTCATAAAAATATCTATGTAAGATTCTTATGTCCCAATTTTGTGTATGCCTATTCTATTCATCTTCTAGATTTAAAAGTCTACAGAGAAGGCAGCAATTGAGATAGAGAGAAAGCTGTACCTAAGATATTGAATCTCAGGTCACTGTGCAATTTTATAATAAACCACTGCCGGATATTCTCAGAGAAGAGGTTGACTGTGGGAGTGTTGAGAGCCAGTGGCACATAAAAGGTGTAATCAAACCAGTATAGTGTAGGTGGCTATGGCAGCCTGCTCTGAGTCTGTTCTCACAGAATCAAAGCATAGCCATGGCCACACAACAAGAAACAAGAACTACAGTCTCTGACCAGACATTCCTGGCTCCTGGGGATGTCCAAGGTTTCTATCAACAATGTTACAGTCCAGGGAAAAGAGGCGATTTTAGGAAGCACATTAAGTGCATTAGCTAAGTGTGCAAAGCCCAAAGCCAAGAGTAGGAAAACAAAGAGAAACAGACCTTCTTTGACCACTTGAAAAAGTGGAGATGGTTTATACAGTGAATAGGGCTCCTTGGCAGAAATAAAGCTCATAAGAATATGATTAGGGAGTACTGACTTGTTTTTTAGGGAAGAGGAGTTACAGTATTTGAATATGCACAGTGAGTAGGTGTCTTGGAAGAACTTGGAGTGCTTAAAATATTCATATACTGCACTGACCCATGTCCCCCTTGCGGATATCTACCTTAGGGCATCGGCTTTTTGCAGGAAGTGTGTGAGCCATGTGAACCTGTGCCTTCTGAAGCTCAGTTAATAGTTTTAAAGAATTTCTCAAATTTGCACCGGTGAAATTTTGGCTCTTCATAGCCATGAAGGTGAATGCTAAGAAATTATGCCATAGCTGCCAGTCACACAGAGCTACAGTAAAGAGTCAGAGCTTTCCTTGAGAAGACACAAATGGCTGTACAAGCTGGATTCACTAGTTGAGAGGCTCTGTGTTAGGCCACATGCATCCACTATTCGTTTCTTTCTTATGGTAGATGGATGGCTGACTCTTCCTTCTTATCTTTCCACTTAGACATATTCTCGTTCTGTTTATATGGGTTTTCTGTGTTTCATGCTAGAAGGACTGGAAGGTTAAACCTCATCTTAGTTTGGTTTTCTATTGCTGTGAAGAAACATCATGACCAAAAGCAACTTGGCAAGGAAAGGCTTTATTTCAGCTTACCATTCCACATTACAGTCTATCATTGAGGGAAGTCAGGATGGGAACTCAGATGGGATAGGAACCTGGAGACAGGAGCTAAGGCAGAGACCATTGGGGCAGTGCTGCCTACTGGCTTGCTCACTCATGGCTTGCTCAGCCTGCTTTCTTATAGGACCCAGTACCACCAGCCCAAGGGTGGCACCTCCCACTGTGAGCAGGGCCCTCCCACATCCATCATTAATCAAGATTTTGCAACATAGGCTTGCCTACAGGCCAATCTAGTAGAGTCATTTTCTCAGTTGAAGTTCCCTCTTCCCAAACAACTCTAACTTGTGTCAGATTGACACGAAACTGGCTAGTACAAATGTCCAGTGGTCTGGTCACATGAGAGCAAAGCTCAGTCTAAGGAAGGAGGGAAGAGTGAGGACTTAGGTGTGGGACATTATAGGTGAGGGCAGAAGGAAACACAGGTGTTGACCACTTAGTTGTCAACTGATTAAGAACCCTAGAGCTCTAAGTCCTAAGTTTATAAAGCCCCATTATAAAGTGAATAAAAAGACAAAGGATGGGTTTCATATGATTTTCATGGGCCTCAGAGAGTTCAGGTGGCAGCACAATTGGTGCCACCCAAATGAGAGATGGCATTCTTGTTGGTGACCCATCAGTGTCCCTGAAATGGAGTGAATGTGTTTTGAGGTGGAGACTGGCCACAAATGCAGGGAAGGCATTAATGAGAACCAGTTTCTCTTCCAGCATCAGGAGCAGCATCTCCTGTAGTCAAGAACACAGCATCAGGATGGCAGTCAGCCCTAGGCAGCTGGCAGCCTTGGCAGAGGCATGGTGGGTACAGTTGGTGGGAGTCTTTGGCACAGCTGCTCCTGTGTCACTGGTGGTGACAGATGTCATCATGGTTGTGCTCTACAATGGAAGATCAAAGGGGAAGGAAGGTAAGGGCTGATAGGTGCTAGCTGAAGAGTGAGCTTGGGCCTTCCCGCAGGTATTTGAGAGGAATGCCAGGGCCTTGGCTTTCTTAAAGATCAAATGTGGGAAAATCCCAGGAATTTTGTTTTCCTACTATAATCCCATTTTGTGCCAGGGCAGTGTGGCCTGGAAAACCCCAGATGACATAACAAAGAGGAAAAGAAGGGGCCTCATGCACCTCTGCAGTGCTTCTTGGGAACACCTACTACTTGACCCTGTCCCTGGAGTTGTCTGGTTTTGATTGATGGTTTCTGTCTCAGGTCATTGATAGCTGTGCCAGGGAGGGCCAGGTAGCTTTCCTGGACACAGATGGTGAACAGTTCTTCTGGCTGAGTGTAAGAAAGAAGTCTGAGACCAGAGGAAAGCAACTGGAAGACACAGTAATGCCGAACTTTGGTAACACGAAAGAAAATTCTTGGAGTTGGGAACAGAAAAAAGGAAGCCAAATCTCTTAGAAGTATGTTAGCTTCAGGCTCTTGAGACCCTGGAGTAGATGAGAGTCTGACAGGCAGGCAATTGAGTTAAAAAGAAAAGCAGGCACAGTAAGAGGGCAATTGGGCAGGGAGCCAGCAAAAAGGTTTGGGGAGAAAATCGGAAGGCCTAGGCTATGTACTAGACAACACGCAGCATTTATAGATTAACATCCAGGGAAGAGATGTTTAGCCTAGTGATGAAAAACAAAAACCCACCAGCCTGAGGGTGTGGTTCAGTTGTTGAGTGCCTGCTTAGCATGGACAAGTCTCTGAGTTCGATACCCAGTACTTTATAAACCAGGTGTTATGCGTCAAATCTATAATCCCAGGACTCTAGAGGTAGAGGCAGGGAGATCAGAAATACAGGGTCATCTTTGGCTACATAATGAATTAGAGGCAACATGAGACTCTATCTCAGAACCAGAGACTACCATCCCTCAACACAATCAACAAAGCAAACAAAAACCTATGAGAGAAATGATTGAAGATTAAGTAGAATGTGACAGGAATGAAAGCATCGATTTGAGGACTAGAGGAAGATAGGCCATTTAGCTGTAATGAAGCCTCAGTAGGGAAGACAGGGTCATCACTGTAGAAGTTCACAGAGGGTTCCCCTAAGCAACCTGGCACAACCCTCAGCACATAGTAGGCACTAAATGAATATCGATAAGTGGGAAGATTTTTCCCATGTTATATTCTTGCAGATAGTCTCAGAAATGGCGTTTCCAAGTTGCAAGCTCTTCCTTTTCCTGAATCAGTATATTTTAAAGTATATCTTAGTTCTAAACTATATTTTTTTTCTCATTTTATTATGAGCAGGGAAACATTTATATCCTTCACAGTTCTTTGACTTTTAAAAGGTATAGGTACAGACAGTTCAGCCTCTGTCTGAACTGAAAAATTAATAGTTTGGATTTCAGAGCTTAGCTTGGGTCACTGACAGAAGCACACCTTTATTTATTGCTTTAGTATTTGGAATCCATGCCTGTGCAAATGTCATGGTGAGGCAAGAGAAAGAATACCGATTGTGTTCTTCATCATTTCCTCTTCCATCACTTCCTGTTTACAAGTGTAAATGAAGGTCTGAGGTGGATAAGCAACAGAGAGACTCATAGAGAGGATCGTAGCCAATAGAACCTTTCTGTGTTTTCTGTGTTCCAACTTGGTGTCTTAGGCAAATGACCAAGTTCCACTCTCCAAACTATTCAATCCTATTGAACATACTGGGTTTTAGGTCATCATGAAGGAAGTAGTAATATCACAGGGACCCCTGGAATGGAACTTGAGTTATCTGTCTATTCCAGGTGACCTTAAGAAGGACATCTGCCTTCCCCAAGTATCCATTTCCTTGTCTATCAATGTATTTGGAATAGATAGGCTCTGGGGTCCTGGTCAGCTCTAGACAGCTATGATCCTCTTTTCTATTCAGAGATAGAAGAAATCATGCTTTTTGTTTCCTCATCTACTGCAGCCTTGAGTTTTATTCCAAAATGGAGTAATCTCAGCAAGAGGGCAGGAGGCATCAGCAAAGGGTTAAAGATGGAGGAGGCCCTCTCTAAAGGAGAACTTTCACTCCACAACTGGAGGTAAAACACACACAGGAGGCTCTGGGTTACATTCTTAATAACCCCCACAAAATAAGTAACAAGCTAGCAAACAAAACCCCCTCTCAGTGATTTGTGCTCTGTATATTATGAGGAGAGAAAAACATAACTATTTTCTCATACATACATATGTATACATATATAAACATGTGTATGTATACATACATATATTTGGTTTTTCAAGACAGGGTTTCTCTGTGTAGTTTTGTGCCTTTCCTGGAACTCACTTGGTAGCCCAGGCTGGCCTCGAACTCACTGAGATCCACCTGTCTCTGCCTCCCAAGTGCTGGGATTAAAGTTGTGCGCCACCACCACCCGACCATATATATTTCTTAATATAGGAAAAGTTTTGATGAATTTTAATAATGTGCTAAACATTTATAATAATATGAGAATGTATATATCTCCATATATACTGCATATATAACTATTATTATGTGGTTTGTATTTAGATAAAGAATCACTGTTCATTGGATACATATTTGCTGAACATCAACAACATAACTAATTTTTTTTTTTTTTTGCTGGGACTTGAGGTATAGTTCAGAATTTCTAAGAAACAAAATATCAATGAAAGTTTCTCTTTCATTGATATTTTTAGAGTGACATCATAGTTTTTAGAAGGATGAGTTTGATTTACTTAATGAGTTATCAGGTAAGTGTGTCCTGAATATTGAGAAGAGAACATAGGAAGGCTTAAAGGGAGTTGGAAACATTACAAACAGTTGATTAAAAAGGAAAAAAAACCCTTAAAGGATAGCAATGAGTTTAATAAAAGACATATGCATATGTGTTTATATACATGCATATATTTGTGAGATATATATGTCTTCCCTACATAAATGAAGAGAATTTGTGAGATGGTATTGAGAGCAGTTCACTTTGGCTACTGAATTTGGAGCAGGATCTCCAGGAACTAAAGCTGGGATGTTAGACTGTGAGCTGTCTAGGCAAGCTAATTAGGACTCTAATTACAAGTGACAGAAAACTGGAACCAATGTAGCTTAAGCAACTAATAGATTAGCTGAAGAACTGGAAGGCACACATGCCCAGCTTACTATAGTATGATTTACATAGAGACTTTGTGGCTGTCACAAGGATCACGATGTTTCCCAGTTGGGCTTCCTCTAAGACGGTTCCCTTCTGAATCAGGCTATAGGTTCTCTAGCAGGAACCTCCCCTCTCTTTCTTGTCACTCCAGCAAAAGCCTTGCCATTTATTCTGAGTCATCTTTGATTGGCTTATGTGTTGATTCTTGAACTGATCACTCTGGCCAGAGGGAAGGAAATAAATATCTTGGCTTCAGCTCACATGTTCCACATGGACCAGGCTGTGGCAAGGATGGCTCTCAGAGAACAGGAGGAATCTATCATTAGTAGCAAGGGAAATGGATGGGCACTTGTAGCAGTAATCTTAAAAGTTCTTATTAATAAAATCAAACCTGAGCCAGGTATTGGGGTGAATGCTGGAAGATCAGAGAAGCAGAACAAGCCACAGCTACCTCACCTCGCCAGTTCCTCAGCTGATCTTGTTCCCTCAGACTGGAAGCCTCTGAGTCCTTATCCAAATGAATCTCAGCTGAACTGCTGCTCCAAAGCCTAAAAGCTTAACCAGCCAAATGCTTCTAGTTTCTGGTCTTCATGCCTTATATATCTTTCTGTTTTTGCCATCACTCTCTGGGATTAAAGGCTCACTTCTAAGGATTAAAGGCATATGTCACCACGCCTGGCTATTTCCAATGTGGCCTTGAACTCATAGAGATCCAGAGGGATTCTGCCTCTGGAATGCTAGGATTAAAGGATACCACTGTCTATCCTCTATGTTTAATATTGTGGCTGTTCTGTCTCTGACCCCAGATAAGTTTATTAGGGTGCACAATATTTTGGGGGAACACAATACCACCACAGGCACTAGGGAGGAGGAAGGGGAAATCCAGAGGTAAGTGTTTCGAAGGAAATGGTGATTGGATGATCAAACGGCTGCCTGTATCTCTGTGCTGGGTGAGAATCAAGATGGGACAAAATTGAGAGAAGTTGAGACAGAAGCTCCTGTGAGACTGTGTGCATTGGAATTTAGGGCATAGAAACTGTGTGATAGTTGGAATTAGACAATAAGGGAGCAGCAGTTATGGTAGAAAAGGGACTATGGGAGTGTTTAAACCTAGGCTTGTCTGGCAAATTCTAACTTAAACAAGGACTTGTGTTTAGATAGTTTATTTTGGGATGTTCTCCAAAGGAATAAGTGTGAGAGATGAGGGATCATGAACAAGAAAAGGGAATGTAAATGAAAGGGCATTTTAGAACACCAGTTATCACTGTGGTGTTTAATCCCTCTGTGGTCTTCTTAGGATGGTATGCCACATACCAGAAGTAGTCAACCTGAAAGACAAAAGGGAGCAAGCATTTTACCCCTTGCTTACTACTCTCCATTGTTTAGTGTTGCTTCTTGAGTGGTAAGTCTTCCTGTTTTGGTTTCATACAGGAATTTATCCCAATGGTATTTTTTCACTATCCTTCAGTGAAGGCCAGAGTACTTATCTAAGAAGTTTTGTCAATATAAAGTAGATAGAAGCCCAAATGGTATTAAAACAAAGAAAAAGTCAAGAACAGGTTAAGACCTTATAAGAAAGGCAACAAATAACCCTTTACCTTATGAGGTCCACCTTTGAACCTCTTATACTTGTAGTAACCCAAATCCATTGATAACCAGTTCTAGTCTCTACAGTTTTGTGAGTTGGTGGAACAAGATGCAATCCCCACCACTCCAGAAGGTTCCAAGGCTATTATCACAAAGTCTGCTCCAAACCACAATCCACACCACCATCCAGCAGCTCAGTTGCTGCAATTTGCTTACAGAAATGACAACCTAACCTTCATCCTAAAGTAGTTGAGTTTTTCAGTTGCCTAGCCACTTTGGGGTTTGGATGTTTCTCTTGCTTGTTTACCATGAATGACTGGCATAGAATTGGATTTGAATTCACCATAATGAACCTGCAATGCATGACAGACCTCTAGCCTCTGACAGTAGTTATAATTGAATATAGTCACTACATCTTTTCTTTGTTTATTGGCCCACTGGTATGAGGAACCCATAGACGACAGTCATAACTTGGAGTCCTTAAACATCTAGAAGTCTCTTCTCATTCCAACTCCAAAGATCCAGACATTCACCCTAGCAACATACAGGTATGTGAGGATAGAAAGTAGAGAAATCCATAGATGGATCTATGAGATGCTGCTTTGAAGAGCCAATCTTATATTCATCCCTTTGTCATAGGATATGAATATTCTAGCTATTGGACATTCAGCACTGTATGCTAACTAGTAGTTAAATGTGTTTACCTTGTCTTTGAGAATATCTCCCAAATATGGTGTGTCACCATCTTATGAACATTGTATTAACCAAGCCTTTGGTAGGCCATCATCATTCCAGGCAAGCTGAATCCAGGTGATGAAGATCATGGTGAAGCTGGTCTCCTGTAGCCATGTGTCTACTGTCTCCAAGTCTGAAGAGATGTTGTGAAAGGTCTCATGCTGCTGATTTAGGCATCCTATAAGTCCCCAGGAAGAGTTCTAACAGAGATACTGAAGCAGGAGGTATAGGCTCGTAACTTGAGCAGGTATTAGCTTTTCCATCAGATGGATACCCCTCTATGGCTGTGTCCTGTGGCTGGCTGGTTTCCTCATGAGTGATACTGGGTTGAAGGCTTACAGTAGCTTATGCTGCTGTCAGTTTGGATACTCACCTATGGTAATAGCTGGATCAACCTTGGTTAAAGGGATTCTATGCTATTGGGCATAGCTTCTAGAATCCATAAATGGCCCATTCTATAAGCATTGGGATGGCTGAGGAGAGAAAGGTTTTCTGGCATCCACGTGGCAAGTTGTTCCCTTCACCTACTTGTTGGATATCTCCTTTCTGGTGGCATTGCACAAAGTAACAAAGATATTCATGCTTAGTGCTTCTTCCCATTGACTCATGCATATACTACTCCCCCCAATTTCCTTGCCTCCTACTTTTAGTCAGTCTTCTTGAAGACTCTAGTCAACCAAAGGAGCCATTTACCATGTTCTTCCTGACTTCACACCACTTCACTTTCTATGCCAAGTAAATGTCCACCTGTATGGCTTTCAGCTATACCCTCTCATGAGATTTCCTTTTGACACAACCCACACAGGTCATGTCCAAGTACAGCTGTGGTCAACAGTAGTTCATCTTGACAGTGCCAATAAAAGAAACTCACTGGGCTCATGGTGACCAGGTAGAAGCAGCAAATCTACCCTAGTGTTGCTTTTTTATCTGCCATTGGTCACAGAGGTAGCTGACATAGGGACATGGACTTATGTGCTTGGTATTCACAGCTGTGCTTCTTGTACTGTCGTGGAACAATGCCAAGTCTGCTACCCTCTGGTACATGGTGTTTGACTACTGCATTCACACAAACTTCTGATCCATTTGCTAGTCTCCATGTTGTGAAGAACGGCTCCAACCATAACAGGGTCTGTCACCTAGAAGCATCTTCTCTGACAAGGAAGGATATCCTAGTTCTGGAACTCCAGGGTTCAGTGATGCTTCTCACAGTGACAGACACTGTAGTTAGCACCTTCTTTGTATCACATCATCTCTAGTGTTTCCAGGCCTACTGGCTAATAGACCTAAATCCTAAGCTTAGGGACTCATAAGCAAACACAGCCATGAAATCAGTACCAAGATCAAGGAATGAGACATCATTGGTCGACATTAAATTTTAGGAAGATTTGTCAGGAAGCATCTGGTATTGAGGAAACCAGGCCACAATGTGTTCAGCAGCAGAGCTGGAGAAATCACAGAAGCTCTCATTGTATGGATGCTTGTTACACGGGCTGAATAAACACCAAGAGTGCAGTACTGGATTCTGGAGCTCTTTTATTGCCAGCAAATAAATATAGCCCAGTTCCACATACAGGATTGCCTAATGGGGGAGACTTGTAAGTTGTTATGCAAATGAGTATAAAATTGCTTCCTTCCTTCCAGATTTCAGCCTTATAATCTGTTTTCGTCTTCTTAGCCCAATCACTTAAGGTCATGACCCAGACTTGCCTCCCAGTGGCTGTGATAATGCTGTCAATATCCAGTATTGATCGTCATTGTACAGGATACTTGGACCCGTGCATTCTTATATAAGCTCTGGCTGCACCCCTTACATCTAACTCAGTTCTTCAAAAGGTTCTGGTGATCCTCAACCTCCCTTTAGACCACTGGATTGTTGGTGGTAGACTGGAAGTGATAGGAGCAACATTGTTGCAATGGCTGTCTCATGGTAGGTTGACACCACCTTCAGGCTTCCTCAGCTATAGGCAAGCTGAGTTCTGGTAACAGATGTTGCAGGGTCCCTGCCGTGCAGAGTTGGGTAGTGTAGTCTGAAGGCTATTTCTAAAGCTGATAAAGCATACTAGACTATAAATGAATTTCTTTCAAAACATTGTTTTATTTTAGTAATAACATTCAATGTGAGATTTATCACCTTAAGAAGTTTAAAATTTTTATCTACTCTTTGCTAATTTCATACATCAGTACAGTGCATTTTGGTCATCTCTTTCCCCCTCCAATTCCTCCTATGTCCCCACCATCACATCCCTGTTTAGCATTTTCAGGTGCACAATAACATTAGTGGTTCTCTATACAGTATTGTTCAGTAGCTCTAGAACTTACTCGTCTTGCTTAATTGAAAATTTTTACCATTGATTACAAACTCCCCTACTGCTTGGTGGACACCACTCCACTCTCTGGATCTGTGGAGTGAAATCCTTTGGATATTCCAGTACTATGTGTCATCATGCAGTATTTGTCTTTCTGTGGCTGGGTTATTTCACTCAGAATAATGTCATCAGATTCACCCATGTTGTCACACATTGTAGACTGTTCTACCTTAAGTACAAATGATATTTCATTGCACATACACAGAATGTTTTCTGCTGCCTCTATCAGTGGCCACAAAGGTTATTTCCATATGTTGGTTAATGTAAACAATGTCATAGGGAATATGGAGTCTTTGAGATGCTGATTTCTAGTCTCTTAGGTAAATAGCTACATGGAGGACTGCAGAATCATATGGCAGCCATTAATTCTTCTGAAGAACCACTATTGTTTTTCATAATAACAAAACCAATTTATCTCCAACAGTATGCCAAGAACCCATTAATCCACATGCTCCAATACCCATTTATTTATGGTGGCCATCCTGACAAGTATGGGAGATTATTTTGTAGTGGTTTTCATATATACTTTCCTCATAATTCTTAATTTTATAACACCTTTCAGACACCCTTTGGTTATTTGTATAACTTTTAATTAAAAAAATTAAAAAATTGAGATTAGAATAAAATTATGTTTTTTTCCTTCCCTTTCATCATTCTGAACCTTCTCACATACTCCTCCCTTCTCTCCTTCAAATTCATGGTCCATTTCTCCCATTAATTGTTATTTTAAATGGATATATATATATATATATATATATATATATATATATGCTATATATATATTCCTAAATAGAACCTGTTCAGTCAATATACTGTTACTTGTATGTGTGTTTTCAGGGCTAAGCATTTGGCTGTGGGCAACCAACTTAAGAAACTACCTTTAAAGTCCTTAACTCGTTCTTTTAAAACCAAAAGTTTTTGCTCTTTTAGCCATCACACTATAGTGATTCCTTTGTATTTTTAGAAATTAACCTCTTATCAGGAATTTATAGTTTTTAAATGTCTTCTCCTATCTCACAGTTTCCCTTATTTCACTTTGTGTCTTTCTAGAGGAAGGAAGGCTTTCCTGGAATAGATATTTGATAAGAGCTTCAAGGGCCAAGAGACAAGTCTTAACTCTACATGTTAGCGAGTTAGAACCCATTACAGATCACAACCCCTGTGAACCAGAGGTTCTTCTGTCTTCAGCAGATCCTGGACTGGAAAGAAGCCTAGAGCACACTAAATGAACAAATGGCCACTACGTGGTTCAATGCCTAGCCACAAACATTTACTGTCTTCCAGGTACTATTTGGGAAGAAGGCAGGAGGAATTAACACCATGCCAGCTAAGCATTCAGTAAATGCTTTATTCCATCAAAGGCACGAGGTGGAAACCTTTATAAGCCACTGTGTGGGATCTAGCTGACAGTAGATTTGCTGACATAGCCTTGGGGTCAGATTGACGGAAGTCACAGAGAAGTTGGCTCTTGTCCTGAAAGAATGGTGGCATCCACCTTGTCTTAGGAAACTCCTGCAGAAGACAGAATTCAGCTCAAAGACATCTCAAGGCCTATGAAGAGTCTTTATTTAGTTATTTTATTTTAGGTCTCTGCTTTCTCTATGTGAAATCTCCTGAGATGGTCATGGCTCAGAAGAGTGAAAGCAAGCCAAAGACCAATGGCAAAACTGCCTCTGGGTAGAAGCTGTTCTTTGTCTTCATTTTTCTTTTCCTTTCTTTTCTTTCTTTTTTTTGGCAGTTTTAGTTATAATTAATCAAAAAGTATTTTTATAATAATTATTCATTGAAATCATCAATGGCTGAAACCAGGCCAGCAGGCTAGAGGAGACATTACAGAATGGTCAGGAAGCAGGAGCAGAGACAAGGTTCAGGCAGACATGACTTTGATTGAAGAAATCCTCCTGATCCCCCCCCACACCTCTCACTTCTCCTGGTCTCATCGTTGGAGAGGATATATGTGCGACCTTGCTTGTACTTTTTTAGGGATTTTAGGATCAAACACACAATTAGTAATTGTCTTAGTTTTTGTTCTTTTGCTGCAATAAACATCATGGTCAAAAGGAACTTGGGGAAGAAAGAGTCTATTTCAGCTTACAGTTTATAGTCCATCATGGAGGAAAGTCAGGGAAGGGACTCTAGGCAGGAGTCTGGAGACAGGAACTGAAGCAGAAACCATGGAGAAACCCTTTTTCCTGGCTCGCTCCTCAAGGTTTGCTCAGCCTGCTGGCTTATGCAACTCTGGTCCACCTGCCCAGGCATGGAACCACCCACTGTGTCTCCCGCATCAATCATTAATCAAGAAAATGACCCACAGACTTGCCCACGGGCCAATCTGATGTGGTAATTCTTCAGTTGAGATTCCTTCTTTCCAGATATACCTAGGTTTATGTAAAGTTGACAAAATACCAGCCAGCACACGTGTAAAACTAGATTGCAGCCCAAATGCTTCAGGGATCCAAGGCTGCTGGCTGCCAGTTCAGATTGCTGAGCCCTGAGAAGCAGAATAAGTGGGCGGAGCTTGAGAAGGCTGTTGAGCCACATTTATCCTGCAAATGAATTGGCTTGGGTAGAAAAGCCTGCATGGATCCTGCAGTCTCTGCCAAGGTGCATGCTTCAGGAATACAGCTGGGTGCTCAGGGTAGACTGATATTTGTAAATTAAAGCCCAGCTTACAGCACAAGAAATGTTATTTGTGCTCTTTTTTGCTTCATTGGAAAGCAAGAGGGTAATACCCAGTGTGCAAGTTGAGTTTTTAGGTTTCAATTGCTATTGGAAGAGTTTCCTCCAGTGTCCAAACTATTTTTGAGATGTTCATGAGAACTACTAAACTGAGTATGATTGTTTCTTTCTGGTAGATAAATTGGAAGTTGTGTCATTGTGGATAATGAGAATAGAAGAGTAATAGGTAGTTAAATTTGGAAATTAAAGACATCAGATCAAAGGTCTAGAAGTCATGATTTGAGTGACCTTCAGGAATTAAGTGAACTAATTCAACTAAATTCTTATTCTCCTAACTGGCAAATAAATTTGCTAATGTTACCTACCTTGCCTGTGTCTCAGAAGGGTCATGAAGATTCATTGAAATCAAAGTGTTTTTGAACAATTAAAATTATTGCTTAGCTAGATCTGGGCATGATAAACTAGGTTGGGGTGATTAGCTAAAGTGCAAGTGACTACCAAGTGCTAACCAGAGGTTCTTTTCTTTGCATGTACTCAATCTATGTCCAGATTTCTTCATCTTTCATCCAAGTTTGGCTCTCAAAGTGAGAGTTCCTAGTGTTGCTTTCTGAAGCAATCTGAGCTGGCAGTGAAGAGGAATTGAGAGTCCTCTGGTGTCTAGCACAGTGCTTTCCTTAAACCTCAACCAAGTATTCTCAGCCACACTGACAATCATCCCATGGTTGCCATAGCTTCCATCACTTAGGAACTGCCCACTTGCAGCTCATCATTCCTCCTGAAGGGAAAAAAAATCTCTCATTCAAGTTACTACTCCCTTTCAGTGACTTTGTGGACAAAATCTTCTGACGTTTTGGTATTCTTTGATATCTCTTCTGGGTAATTCATGTGACCCATGAGAAAGCTAGTCCTTTTTCCATTTTATTTAGGTTAGGTTCTTTTGAGATAAGGGTCTCATCATGTGACCAAGGCTGGCCTTCAACATAGCTGAAGCAAGCCTTGAACTTCTGATTCCCACCTCACCATCCTCTGTAATAGAATTACAGATATAAGCCATCATGCCCAGTTCATTTTCATACTTTATTATTATTTATTATTACTGTTGTTATTATTATTATTATTATTATTATTATTATTATTATTATTATTAGTGGGGGGGGGTCATGGAGACCAGAAGAAAGGGTCCTGTGGAGCTGGAGTTGCAAGCAGTTTTGAGTCACCTGCTATGGGAAATGGGAATCAAATTTAGGTTTTCTGGAAGAGTTGCAAGCATTTTTCACTTCTGAGTCATGTTTCCAGGCCCCATTTTCATGCTTTAAGTAGTGATCTGTTATTGTACCTTAGCACACATTTCTCAGTTACCCATTTAATGGTTTCAGTTCTATATTACTTTTGTTTGTTGTCAAAATGTAATCCTGAATCCAAATATGAATTTGTTCTCATATTGAGAGTGCTGAAATAATGCCATTGATACTAAAGGAAATTTCTAAGGAGGAGCCCCTCATATATTCTTGAAACTATTTAATTTTGGAATGTGTATTTCACCTCTAGAACTATCCCTTTCTAGTCATGTCTGCTTCCAAAAAGATGCAAATTGGCTTACCATGATTATTTCTGTAGCAGAGATGCCTGGATAGGAAAAATCATACCCATGAATAAACTAATTGGGGAATAGAATACTCAAGAAACAGGTATACTGCTCCTGAACATTCTATTGAATTTGATCAGGAGACAAAGAGAGAAAACATTAAAGATCAAAACTCAGCCTTTTAAAAATAATATCAAGTAACTCTCAAGAGCCTTCAAAATCACTGTCTTTCTTTCTCCACTAGCTGAGAAACTTCTGGCCGTTTGCCTCAAGTTTCCATCTCAGGGAGGCTAATTCCAGGTCCCTTATCTGTCAACTGGGGAGCTGGGTGGAGGTAGAAGAAAATCCAGCTTATAAATTGGCTCTAAGAATTCACTGAGGTGTTTATGAAGCTGTAGCAGTGTGCCTCACACATTGTAAACATGTGTTAAATAGTGCCTGGATTTCCTGGAACATTCCTCTGGGAAGGTGCCACTCTCTTCACTTAACAAAGAAGGCTCTGTCACTTGTCTGCATTGCTGGTGCATGGACAGTCCGGATTCTAATCCAGGGATCACTCACAAAACCTACAGCCTTTCTCCTGTACCTAAATGGAGCTTTTGCTTTTTTAAGAATAATGAATGCCATCATGTCCATTCCAGGAGGCATTTGTCTGGGGCTATTTCTTACTCTCTACAAGGACTTTCAAATTTACTTTGGAATCTAACTCAGAGAAATATTTCTGTAAGGTGTTAGCTTTCGAGGGCACTAAGTTTATGCACATAAAGAAGCCCCCCCTACCCCTCCCACTCACCTGACCCTGCCCAATCACATAAGGAACTCCATTTTCCAGAATGGATTCCTAGGCCTAGTAAGGAAGGCATTTTCCTGGTAGAAACAGCCTTCTTAGCCCTCCATGATGCCCTTCCCTCTATACCCTCCCAGATGAAGTTTAAAAGCATTTAGCTTATTCTGCAACAGTCCTCCCAACCCCAGGCTGCCCCCCTGCCCCCGTTTGGGTTCTAGTTTTCACCTCCTTGGCAACAGGCTCCTCCTAGGCATTCTGGGCTCTTAGCCCATAGGATTCTAGGATGTTCCTGGCAGGCATGAGAAAAGGGCCAGCCTTCCATGGACTGTCTCCTTGCTCATTTACTCTATCCACATTCTGAGCTGGATTTGGAATGCGGCCAGCTAGGATCCATGGGCTCCACCTCAGCCCTGGCCCTCCAGGCTTTAGGTTCTGGAATGGTACTATGGAGGGCATGGGTGAGCTATGGTGCCTGTCTAACCCTGTTCATGTTTGGCTTTCATCAGCCTTTGCTATAGGCTGTTTCTGCTCAGACTATCTCTTGGTTGAACAACTAAGTCTGTAAAACTCAAAAACAGTGTCCTTCTTTCCCCATTATTTATGATAACTGTGAATTAAACAAATATAATTGACTTAGCACACAAACATTCAAACCACTATTATTGACAGTGGCTGTTTTGCTGTATTCTCACATTATGATGTGTGAATTAGTTACTTTTCTCATTACTGGAACCAAATACCTGACAAGAAGCATATAAAGGAGTTATTTTATTCTGGCTCATTTTTGAGAGTATAAACCATTGTGGCTGGGAAGGTAACGTTAGTAGCTGCTGCTGTGATTATGGTAGTAGATGCTTGCTCAACTCTCAGTGAATTAGGAAGCAGAGAGAGTACCAAAGAGCAGGGCCTTGATAAACCTCAAGGCAGGACCAGCCCCACAAAGATCCCACTTACTCAAGATAAGTCCCATCTTCTAAAGATTCTGTAACCCTCCAAAACAGTTGCCATAGTTGGTGACCAAATGTTCAAATAGATGCATATATGGGATACATTTTACATTCAAACTTTAGGCAAGTATATGTGTTTAACACAAGAGAATAGAATCACCTGAGAGGAGGAGACCTCAACTTTTAAAAAATGTTTCCAGAAGATCAGGCTGTAGGCAAAGCCTGTTGGGCATTTTCTTAATGATTGATGGAAATGGGGCCCATTGATTGGTGGCCCTGGGTTCCAAAGAAAGAAAGCTGAGCAAGCCATGAGGAGCAAGCCAGTAAGCAGCGCTCTGAACCAGCTCCTGCCTCCAGATTCCCTCCTGGTTTGACTTCTGCCTTGGCCTCCTTCAGTGGACTGTGACTCAGAATATGTAAGCCAAACAAACACGTTTCTCCTCAAGTTGTTTTGGTTGCATTGCTTCATCACAGTGATAGTAGCTCTAACTAAGACAATATATAAAACAAAGCTTATTAAGTGGAAGATGGGGTTTAAAGCCTGATTTGGATGACCTCCCCTCACCAAAGGCCCATATTCTCTTTTAATAGAATATACTAGCTTTCTCTTTTGTCAGTGATTCTGTGGATAGACACTGCACTTTTGAAACTTTGCAAACTTTTGCAAAGCTGTTATCTTTATCTGATCAGTTCTTAGATTTAGGGAAAGCCATTTTCCAGGCAACTGATAGGGAAGCATCAGCTCTCAGTATCTGGGTATGGTGACATTATGTTCCCCAAAATATTGTGTACCCTAATAAACTTATCTGGGGTCAGAGAACAGAACAGCCGCTAGATATAGAGGCTAGAAAATGGTGGCACACATGCCTTTAATTCTAGCATTCTATAGGCAGAGATCTGTCTGGATTTCTGTGATTTCAGTGCCACACTGGAAACAGCCAGGTTAGATAACAGGAGCCTTTAATCCCAGGAAGTAATGGCAGAAAGCAGAAAGGTATATAAGATGTGAAAACCAGGAACTAGGCTGGTTAAGCCTTTAGGCTTTTGAGCAGCACAGTTTAGCTGAGAGGCATCCAGTCTGAGGAAACATGATCAGCTGAGGAATTGGTGAGGTGAGGTGGCTGTGGCTCATTCTGCTTCTCCGATCATCCAGCATTAACCTGAATTAACCTAGCTGCAGGTTTGTTTTTATTAATAAGTACCTTTTAGATTCATGCTACACCTGGGTATCTTACCCTGTGCACTGAAGTGTGGTCTCTTTTCTAACCAGTCATCCTGAATGATGAAAATGGTTAATGATGCTCTGGTGTTGACCGAAGTTCAGGTTCCTATTTGATTTTCTAGACACTCTAATTCAAATGGCAGTTTTCAGCATAGATGCATGGGGATGTGGACTCACTGAATATTGAGTTGAAATGTTGGATTTTTTCATTTCAATTCAAGGCAACCATGAGATGTTGAATTTTGAATTAAAGTAAATAAGAGGAAAAATGCAATTTCCAACTTGAAATTATTTTTCAATTCCACAGTGAGATGGGTTTCCAACATTGGCAGTTTTTATCTTCTCGTACATGTAGGGTGGCAGCTCCTCATGCAGCTCATCTCAAAGCTACCTTTTCTTTCTTCTTTTTCTCATCAGTCCTAAGTCTCTCCTTCTCTTTTCAGTGGCCCTGGGATTCAGTGCCTGGCAGCAGAGTTTGGGGCACACAGACTCTGGAGTAGCAGAACTTGGCTTTGGGTCTCAACCTTGCCAATCACTGGCTCAGTGAGGTTATAGACTAACTATCTACTTTTGGACCTTCACTTACTCATCATAAGGTGGACACAATTAGCTTTCCACTAAGAGTGAAACAGTCCAAGGAGATAATGTGGAGATAAATCAATTTGGACAACTATAAAAATTTGACAAATATTGGTTACCTTTATTTAACTTTTGATTCTCATAAGCAGTCTATCTACCCTTCTTGCATAGCCTGATCTACATTCATGTAAACTTCCAATCTTCTTTACCCTACACCACCTCTAGCCAAACTCACTGTTCTTGAGGTCAGTTGAGCTGGAGAAAGACCAGCAAAGAACCAGACCTTTGGTTCCACTGACCATATCCCCACATATGGCCAAGGCTAGGGCTAGAACCTGGATACTGTGAGGCAAAACCTTAAGATATGGCCAATTCCCAGTGAAATCTCCACTGTGGCTGTCATTCACCTTTGAAAGGCCAAATAAACTTACAATACTTTAGCTCTATAAACAGCAGAGCAAGGTAACAGAGTGGAAGACTGGAATTGAGGGGATTGTATAGGAAACTGCCTAAAGAAATTCATTGTTTATACAGATCAGTTAAATGCCTTGGGAAGGATTAGTGGATAGAGAGCCATTTAACTGGTTTCCCTGGCATATCTATTACTATGAGCTTCATCAACCCTTCCCCAATAAAACTTGGTAACACTCTTCAAAACCATGCCAGGAACCTATAAACCTATTAGTATAGTGAAGCAATAATCTAATGGTTTGAGGCACAGTCTCTCTGTGTATCCCCTGCTTCTGCCTCTGAAGTGCTAGGATTACAGGTGTGCCTGGCAAGAATCCAGATGTTTTTATTTGGAGGTAAACCTCACTATGTAATAGCTCTTCAGTGTACCTGGTGTAGTTCCAAGTGTGTCACATACATTAACTCAATTTGGCGATGATCTCAGCAAATATGTACAATCTCGTTTTCATAGCCAAAGAACCTGAGGCAGAGCAAGAGTAAGTGACTTTCCCAAGGTCACATAGTCAGTAAGAGGCCATATTAAGAATTGAATCAAACGGCTTGGCTCAGTCTCACTTTAAGGTATCTGTGAAAGAAAAATAACAGGGTTTTATTAGTACAAATGAAATAACTGATTTTTAAATCTTCCCATGGATTTATTTTATTAGACAGAGAGTACTTGTAATAGCCAAATTCTAAGCTGTGTAGATCTAATTATATGTCATATACAAGAGTGTTTTGCAAAGGTAAACTCACTAGGGAAGAGGAGGTTTTGTCTTCCATCAATCATTGGTAAATGAAGAACCACTTATGTGGTATAGGAATTTCCTCCAATGGAAGCATAGTCTCCTAAAGGGAGGAAGGAAACTCATTAAGATTCAGGAAGTAAATGAAACTTACAAGGCTCAGGAAGGAAACCTAACCAGTCAGTCCAGGAAATTCCTGAAACTTAAAATATTCACACTACCCTCTCCAGAGTTGCATAAACAATAGTAACTGCTGGTGAGGAGAGACATGACCATCTGAGCTATCTGCAAGTCTTGTATAGGAAACTTCAGGAATGAGACTACTATTTTGAACCCTCTCATGCTGGGCTAGAATTTTCAGTGATGAAGCTACCTTTGAGTCACTCATGCTCCTATGAGTAACCACATCCATATTCCTGCAGGTAGCCCTAATACACTCACTGGTTCACTTGACTAGACTTAAGTATGATTATTTCTTTGGTCCACCATTGGTGTCCTATTTGGGGTGCATTAATGTTGTTCATATCTCCCCAGGAAAAGGATTTGTGTTTACTTCACTTCAACCCTGAGTAGACAGACTTTTCTTTCCCACCAGCCACTCGGCAAATAAGCACACAGAGACCTAATATTAATTATAAATGCTCAGCCAATAGGTTAGGCTTGTATTTAGCTAGCTCTTATAACTTAAACGAACCCATTTCTTCCAATTTATGTACTGCTCTTAGGCTTGTTTACCTCATCTATGTACTTTCCATGTTGCTTATTCTGAGTCTGCCTGGTAACTCTTGAGACCCTGTCCCTCTTCTTCTTCCCAGTGTCCTCCTTGTCTGGCTCTTCTGCCAAGTTTCTTCCTGCCCAGCTATAGGCCAGTCAGTTCTTTATTAACCAATGAGAGTAATACATATTTACAGTATACAAAGATTGTTCTACAGCAACACTGTAGGACAGTCCTTCAGAATTCCCTGCTTCATAGGAAAGTCTGTCAGATATGCTAGGCCTATAGGCCAAAGTTGGATGCCCCAATATTACAGAGGAATTTTGAGTAACTGTCCAGGCAGTGATATGTCCCTGTCATTAGGTAACATTTCATACTTCTTGGATCTTTGATGGAATTGAAGCCTAGATAGTTATATTTTTTCCCTTAGTTATGATAAAAGGTAAACTACTTACAAAATTTTAGGCTCACAAAGATAAGTGATAGAATATTTTCTCTAATTTTGTCAAATACAAATGGACTAGATATTGTAACCATCATTCTTATTTAATAACTCTTCTGTGATATATACATACATATTCTATGTTTAAAAAAACCTTCCTTTTTAATTATATAAAAAGGGTAAATGTGGAATAATTCCTCTGTATACTGTGGACATGTATTACTATGATTGGTTAATAAAAAGCTGACAGGCTAGTAGCCAGAAAGGAAGTATAGGCAAGACAGCCAGATGTAGAGGACTCTGGAAGGAGGAAGGTCAGAGTAAGGAGAGACTCCAGCCAGATATTGAACAAGCAAGATGTATAGAAAATGAGGTAATAAGCCATGAGCCACATGTTAAAACACAGATAAGAAATATGGGTTAATTTAATTGTAAGAGTTAGCTAGTAATAAGCCTGAACTATTGGCCAAGCATTTACAATTAATGTAAGCCTCAGTGTGTTTATTTGAGAGTAGGTCCAGCTACACTGTAGTCTTAGAATTTCTCCTGGAGACAGTGGGTTTTTTTTTCTTCTTCTTGTTCTCAGCCTTACAACCCAGCATACTTCAGCTCAACGTGGAAATACATACAAATTGGTCTCTTGGTCTTTTAGTGGTAACTCAAGTATTTAATCTTAATGCAAAACACATGCTTATTTTTCTGCTTAATGTTGAAAGGAAAAAAAGTAAGCTGTTAAGTTTTGTAACTATCCATCACCCACTCCATTCTGCCTCTTTCTTGTTTGTCCCTTTTCATAATTCTTAAGTCAAAGAATTTTGTGAAATTCTTATCCCTGTCAATAAGTCAACCAAGGTGAAAATTCTGAGTGTCACTGTCCCTCTAGAAAAGAAAAAAGACTGAGCATGTGCTGTAGTGGCTGGACTGGATGTAAAAACTAGTCTCTCACCTCCAAGAATCAATTTTCCTCTTATTTTTATTTTGAACATATTTACTTTTTGTTTTATTATTTTCTAAATTGTTTAAATTGTAAAATTCATACTCAAATGTGCGATGACTTAGCCCTAACAGACCTGAGGGCCAGCTGGCCCAAACCAGTAATAAGATACTTTCTGAGAGCCAACCTGGGTCTGCCTAAGGGCCTAAGCAATAGCATTTGAGACATGATCTGGCGATGACCTGGACCAATGAGAAGCAGCCATGTCACACCAGCAGATGCATATTCATCAGACCTTCCCCCAGGGTGGGGTGGAGGGTATATAAGGCTTGCCTCTTCCTGAATAAACTGTGCTTGTTGTTTCAACATCTTCTCAGAGTCTGTGTTGTTGACTCTGCACCTACTCATCCCCTCCCCCAAAGGGAACAGCACAGGACCTTGCCACACGCAAATATGATACTTCCTCCTATCCTAGCAACTTCAGGAGATTAGAGCACAGAGCCCTCATCAAACAGAAAGAGTGCATAGTCAAATTCCAGAGATGCTGTTCTCTCACTCTTTTGAAAGACCTCAAAGGTACCTGGCTTCCTGCCCTTCTCTACCAAGTTCCTTTTCCTATTTATCCAATTTTGGGGAGCTATTTGTGTCTCTCCAGTACATTCCCCATTTTTTGTTTCTATGTAGAAAATCAAGTTTATGTTATTTGATGTCAAGTTCCTAGTGAATGCATCCATGGAGGTTTTTGAGTACTCCAAGATATGCTCCTGGAAACCACAGAGATGAGGTTTGAACCCCATTTATTTATAGTCAGTTTTTTGACCTATCTCTTACATAATACTTGAGGCCAACTAAATATACAATAATCATGTCATCTTTGAAGGCAGAAATAGGTCTAAACTGAACATTGCTTCAGAATTGCCTAACTGGGAAGATGATGCACTGAGATGTGAGCCTTCACAAGATCTCATTGTTCAGAGGCAAAATTCACACCATATTAATTTTCCCAACATGCCACGGATATTTCCAAGACCTTCACCTACATTAACTCAACCCTCACAATATCCTCTTTGCTAAATCACAAAAAAGGTCCCAAAGTAGCAGTGTTGAGATCAGTGACTCAGCCCCCACCTGAACTGGGTTTTGCTAGAAAATTGAATCCTAAAGCATTTCTCTGAAGCCCTTAATGACTGGCTGAACAATCCTGGCTGCAGCTGTCAGAAATCCCTCTCCTGACCACATGCTAACCAACCACTGGCTCTTCCAACTTCTGAGTAGTCCCCCGACCCTGACCCATCATATACCCATATAAAACTCAATGAGCTTTTGAAGCTACATGCCTTGTGCTATCCTCTACTTTTCTTGGCAGCTGAATAGTTTCTTTTTATGAAATTGTTCTTTCTTTCCACAGAGAATGGTTGTATTCACTGGTCTCTTGCTGCACCTGCTTATACTCTTGAGTGACTATTAGTGTTTTTCGTCAGTAGATAAAGAGGCTCAGGCACAAAGAAACTGTCAGTCACACTGCAGATCCTTGGGAAAGACCCAGCAATAGTAACATGGCTAAGAAGTGAAACAGAATTTTACTGTAATACAAACTAAAATGGAATCTGATGTTCCAGTATTCTCTCTGTGTGCATATGTGTTTGTGTGTATGGGGTATTTAAGGATAGTATCTGGTCAGAGGTCCAGATGGGGAGGTCCATATAGCCCTGTATGTAGGTAAGAAGCAGTAATGGTCATTCATTCAGAGCCCCTGCTCCACAGTTTGGGATTAGGAGCTAGAAGTGCTTTATTTATTCACAGACTGAATACATCAGGCTAGCATAAACTTGGGTGTCAGATACATGCCTGGATATGAGCTATAGCCTAAAAAACTATTCACATATAACTTTGCACACATTCCTTACAAACTCTGTGTCTGGTTGGTTAATTGTAAGTTAGGATTAATTGTCATCACCTTACAGAATTGAGGGCCTTGGTATGAAACATGAACACTGTGTATCCTGTCTGACAGATTGCAGGCACTTAGCAACAGAGAATTTTTTTTTTCAGTAATATTGCATCTGAGTGGTATGGGTAAGTCTCCCATTCCCAAACTCTGCCCTCCAGGCCATCCTATACCATCTGCCCTCCACTGGTTGCCCTGCCTCATCCATCACACAACCTCCCCACCTCCCTCCTATCCAGGGATACTTTTCCTTCTCTTTTCATCCTCATTTCACATATACTATTATTGCAACAGTAGTTGGAACAATGGGGAAATACTAACTAATTCCTTCATTATTTATTTATCTATCTAGAGCTAGCATTTCCTGGAACCTCCTTGTGTCCGGAGTTCTGCTGAAAACAGCTGCACATACCTCCTCTTGACCCCCACAGTGGTCCATCAACCAGGCCTGTTCTCTATAGTTTCAACTTAGGACACAGATGTTCACGGGGATTAAACACCTTGTCCAAGATCATCCAGTCAGCAGTGAATCTAGTATTTGATTCCAAATCCAGTGTTTCAAATGAGCATTTGAGAAGACTATGACCAAGGAGAGATGTTTGGATTCTAGATAGAGGGAAAATAAGCCAATAAACACTACAAACAGATTTCCCTATTTTTGGAGAATAAATGATTTTTCATTAAGCTTTTGAAAGTCAACCCAAGATAAATGCCACCACTATTTGAAACCATTGAAGAGACAGCTAAGTGTATATTTTTCAAGCTTGAAGCTATCTGGATATGTTTGGAGGAAATATTAAAGTCAAATTTGTATAATGCTCAAGCCCCCCACCCCCACTCCTGGCACTGCTCTGCAGAGTCCTCTTTCTCTCCATGCTGTAGAAAATGCAAACTGCTCACATCCCTTTCTTTGTGGCTTGTGAACCAAGCCTGTGCATCACAGAACACCCAGGCTTACTCAGAGTGTGTCCATCTCTTCACTTCTCTGTGGTGATTGCTGCATGCCCATTTTCACTGAGCAGCACAGGCTGCATAGAGCCTTTGCTCAATGAAACCAGGAACTTAGCATGATATTTCTTGCACCTTTAGACTCTAAAATATAGGGATAAATGACCAGGCCCAAATCTCCATGCTCTTAGGCTGACTTATCTGGGGCTCTTGTACTAACATATTCTTTATTCCAAAGAACTGCTGACTTTATTACCTAGACAACTGTAGCATTTGCTGAATTATCACTGTCCTCCAGAACCTTTCCCTGAGGAATGCCCTCACTTGTTCTTGGAATGATGGGTAATGAATCCTGCAAAGAAAAGCCAGGCTTCTTGGGTTTTGATGGTGGATAGTTGAAAAGCCCTAACAGTTGCTCTACTTTGTAACCTAAGACAACCCCCACTCTGTGAAAGAGATGAGCTTTGACTGCTAAAAGATACAGTTGTAGTCAAGGACAGATGCAAATTTTGGTCTAAAAATGGCCTCTCATTCTGATGTGCGTATCTATGGGCTTCAACCTGCATGGGTGGGCCTAGTGATTATGAGTGAGGGTTTGTACCTACACAGATGAGCCTGGAGATTTTGAGTCCCAAAAAAGTGAACAGATCTGAGTAGTAGATTGAGGAATGTATTGGATTAATAAAGGAAAAAGTAAAAGGAGAAAATGATGATAAATGGGAGAGAGAGAAGGGAGCAATATGGATAGAGAGTAGGGGTACTGAACAGCTTTAAAAGGGCCTTTAAATATCCTGAAGTGATTGGCAACACACTCCTGAAGATGTAGGTGCTTACTGCCTCATCAAGCCCCAGACTTGAGTGAAATTTGTTATAGGCCAGAGTAGCTTGTATGACTGGCTTTCTGAATCAAAATAGAGAAAAGGATTGTGTCTCTGGAGCCCATCAAATTCCTGTTCCTGCAAGACTTAAGTCCCTCTGCTCTGAGAATTTGACTTTCCCCACCCAACCTTAACCAAAGCCCATTAGTTTTTGCCTAGGCTCATTTCCACATCAGGCTTTCTTTTCTCCCCCCTCCCCAGAACCTTTCTGTCCTTGTGCAATCAAATAGTCTTTGCTGTGACTTCTCAGAGTAATCCTCGGCACGCACAAGTGACCCGTTGGAGGTCTCAAAGGTAGGGCCTGAGTTAGGTCTTGTATCAGTATGCTGACTCCTGATGTAGCGCGTACTCATGATTGGAGGCTGTGATTCTATTGTAAATGGAGTCTGTGATAGACCAGGGGTTCTCAAACTTCCTAATGCTACAACCCTTTAATATAATTCCTCATGTTAAGCTGACCCCCCCAACCATAAAATTATCTTCATTGCTACTTCATAACTATAGTTTTGTTACTGTTGTGAATCATAATGTAAATATCTATGTTTGCCAATGGTCTTATGAGAACCTCTGTGAAAGGGTTGTTTGACCCATAAAGGGGTCATGACCCATAGTTTGAGAACTCTTGGTCTAGTTAGACCACATTGGTAGTTTTCCTCAGACAAACTATATAAGAAATCAGAAAGGTGGAATTTGCCCAAGTCTGGTTTTAGGGTGTTCCTCCCATCATCTGAAACCTGAAGTTGTCAGTGCCTGCCCAGGGATGCAGATGTTTTTAGAAGGTATGTTAAGGGATCCTTAGGAAATTAATAGCAAGAGGCTTCTGAAAAACCAATAAGTATATGCTGTTTGGGAGCTCTGTAGGAGCTAAGCTGCCTCTGGTTTGATATAAGGCATATCCTTTCATGGATTTTCTTCCTGAAACCATGGCTCCACTAAGCACACCAGGGTCTAAGAGCTGAGGAGAGGCTCTTGGAAGACAAGAAAAAGATTTTTGCTTTAGGCCAAGGATACAGAGGATCTGGGATGGAAAAGGAAATTGCAGGTTCTAAGAGCTACTTCAGTGGTGTCAGAGCCTCTGTAAAGGGGTGCCAGGAGATGGATTTGAGACCAACATCCTCTCCAAGGATTCCTAGGCCATGTCTGCATTCCAAGAAAGATCAGGAGCAATGACAGCAGAGGCCGAGGGACTCCTCACTGAAATCCCACAGCCCATAAGTAGAGAACAGCCCCAGAAAGTACATGGGGGCTTTAGAATGCTGAATACCTTGAAATAAGCATTTGCATTCAGCTTGCCTTTAAAGTTAAATGCAGGAGGAGATGAACATTGGTATTACTTCTTCCTCTTCCTTTCTCCTCTCACTTCATTCAAGGGTCAGTACAGACTCTCTCGGGGTAAAATCCACACTGTGTTGTTCACTTGTTTTTCAATCTTTGGAAATGATCAACCCCTCTAAGCCTCAACTTCTTTATCTTTAAGTCATGACAATAAGTGCCCACACTAAGAAACAGAAGATAGTATTCAGTAGGAAATACTCATGAAGAACACAACAAATGCCTGGACCATACTGGTATCCATTGGCTATAGTTCTGTGCTATTTTAGAAAAATATTTTTCCAGGTCCACATGCTCAAGAGCCTTGCAACACCAGAGATTGTCTAATTTTGATTGCTTTAGTTATTCCTTTGAGTTCTGGTAGTGATCCTCCATCATGACACCCAATGGAGCCTTCTAGAGATCTCATTTGCAGAGACTCTGAGACTCTTAACTGAGGTCTGTCTACCAGGAGGCTGGCCCTTCCCTTGCACTTGCCCTCATGATTTCAATGCTTGTATTTTCTTTCACTGTTTTAAATGTGCCTTGTCTTAATGTTGACCTGACCTTCACTCATACTGACCCCTCTGCCCTGCATTCTCTCCCTTCCAGTATATGTGGCCAACTTTGCTCACCCTTCATGTCTTGGCTTATAAATCATTTACCCAGAAAAGTTTTTATATTCCTTGCCCTGACACTAAATCTTTTTATATGCTTCTATTATCTCCAAAGATTCCTGTAACAATTTTCATACTTACACAATAGTTGCCTTAATTTCTGTTTTCTTTAATAAATGCAAAACTACATGAGGGCTATGATCAGGAGAATCCCATTGTGACTGATCACTTGTACAGTGCCTAAAAGTGCTTCACATTTGTATTCCAAAGGTTCCTAATCATTTTCTGCACGCTGTTGTCTCATTAGCTTGTTTGTAACTCCATTGAAAAATGCCATTAGTGTGTGCTAGTTTTACAAAGTAGTGGGTTTCATAATGATGTTTTTGTTCAAGCATATCATATACATTGACCACATTTCTTCCCTATTTCTCTCTATCCCCTCTGCCTCCTCCCTTTCCTCTTCCTAAACATTTGTCCTTCTGTTGTCATGTTGTGTGTGTGTGTGTGTGTGTGTGTGTGTGTATACACATATAACTTGGTTTCATATTTTAGTGAAAGCATGCAATGTTTGTCATTCTGGGCCTGACTTACTTCACTGCCTTAATTCCAACCATTTTATGCAAGCAATATAATTTTACATCTGCATAAAACTCAGTTGCACATGGACAGAACATTTTCTCGATCCATTCATTTGTTGATGGACACCAGGACTGACTGCGTACTAACACTGGAGTGAGTAGTGTCACAATAAACCTGGATCAGCAGGTGTCTCTGCAGTGTGCTTGGCTTAGATTCCATTTGGAACATACATAGGGGTGGTGAAGCTGGATTATATGGTTGTTCTCTTTTGACCTCCTTGGTGGCTTCACTTGTTTCCATTTTCACCAGCAACATATAGTAGATCTCTTCTCCCGAAGTCCTATCTTCTCAGTGTGTTTTGATTTGCACATCCATGATGGTTAGAGATGTATAACTCCCTTCTCAGTTTTCCATTTTTCATGTTTATTTGGGACCAAGAAAAAGATAAGAAGGCTGATATCGCCTATAGTAACAACAACAACAACAACAAAAACCTTTTCTTTGCATATTTTGCTTTTGTTAGATAAATAATTCATAATTATAGAATTATAAAATATAAATACAAAGAAGTGAAAATCACTACAAAGTTTTTTCTTATAATTATAACTATAACTATATAACTATATATATATTTCACTCTCTACATACTGTATTGTAACCCAAGGGCTTTTTTTGCATTTGGACACATTTCAATATTCAGAAATATATGACTGGGTGTGTTAAATGTCATTATATAAAATCAAGTGTTTAAGTAATCCCTCAGTGGTGGACATTTAGATTCTTCTCTTTTTATTTTTTATTTTTTTAATATGGTGAACCACTTTGTAGCAAATTTTATTGCTACTAAATCTGTGGGCACCCATGTTTCCTTCCTTCAGTTAAATTCCTATGAAAGGAACAACTACATTCAAGGGTATTTTTCCAACCTTTCTGATGCACACTGCTAAATTGTACCTGAGGTCTTAGGAATGTATAATCCACAGTATGGCAGAAATCATTTCTGAATCTTTTAGAGTTTTCCCTGTGGCAAAGCTACTTGTCTATGAGGTTGGCTTAGTAAGCCAATCTTTTAAATACCTCCAACCAGACAGTCCTAGTACTCGCTTTTTACCTACTTTTTGCTTTATTCTGGGCCTGTCTCTCAATGAAATAGTAATTATTTTCTAATGGCTGCACACATGTTATATTTAAAGAATGAAATCCATGTGATAATATCTCTTCTATAGAGTTGTCTAGCCACTCATCTCATTTCTTTACAGTCTAATTAGCGAAAAGTAAAAATTCCCATCTCCCATGTGTCCATGTTTAATATCCAGTAATGGAACATGCAGCCCCTTTCTTCAAAGAAGTGGCAAGAAGTCTTTTCATAATAGCAAACTATGGTTATGTAGTGCGATCAACACCTTCCCTTGAAGTCAACACTAAGGCAGCTTCGGAGACGTTGTAGGTATTTCCTCTTAACGTGTTTAAACTGCTTAGCACCGTTTGGATCCTGGCACTTCTGCCTAATCTTTTTCCTGTAGTATCAGTCTTTGCAGTCAACTTCAGAAGTAGGCAATCTCTTGTTTTACATGTGAAGAAAAAGAAGTTTAGAGCCATTCATACCACACACACACACACACACACACACACACACACACACACACACAAAAAAAAAAAAAAATGCCCGTTGAAATCACAAGTATCACCTACCACTGCATGTAGCTGCCTGGTGATACTTGTAGACTTGATGAGATTGCTTTAATTGGAGCAAATGCATGATCAAAGTTTGTTCAAGAAAAATTAGGAAGAAATTAGAGTTTTTGATTGCTCTATAAAATGTCCCCTTAAAGAGATTTTTCTCTAACAAGAGGGGGAGAAGTACAGAAAAGTTACGAGTATTCAAGAGATGGGCTTTTTAATAACACTTAGGATAAGAGCCTGTGAGGATGGCAATGGAGGGAGGCTAGAAGGGAAGTGCTCAGGGCAGAAAGAGTTTGTCCCCGTGCATAGAAATGAGATTCGTATTTGGAGAAATGTAGAGGTGGAGATAGGAGTTGGTGGAAATTCCCTCTTCTTGTTTCCTTTTTACTTAGGAGAGCAGAAAGTAAGGCCATTAACTGGGAGGGAGAATGTGGGTGTTCCAGTTGGTTTCTTTGTCAATATGTGTGCACTCACCAAAAACAGCTTGAGGAGGAAAGGATTTCTTTCGCTGTCAGGTTACAGTCCATCAAGGGAAGCCAAGTCAGGGAATGAAGTAGAGGCCATGAAGAAAAGCTGTTGGCTGGCTTGCTCAGCTACCCTTTTGATACAGCCTGGTCATTCCTATATAGGGATGGTGCTGCCCACAGTGGGCTTGGTTCTCCATCAATTCACAATTAGGAAAGTGCTGCAATGGACATGCCAACAGGCTAGTCAGATGGAGGTAATTCCACAAATGAGGTTCCCTTGAGGGGATATCTTTCTGTATGCTGTGATATGTGTGGCTCCCATTGGATAATAAATAAAGCTACATTGGCCTATGGCAGGGCAGGATAAGGTTAATTGGTACATAGGTTGATAAGGGTAGAATCCAGGAGACGCCAGCCCGCCACCAAAGGAACAATAATATGCCAGCAGACCGGTAACACCATGGCCACATGGCAACATATAGATGAATAGGAATGGGTTAATTTAAGATGAAAGAGATAGCTAGCAAGAGGCTGAAGCCATAGGCCATACAGTTTGTAATTAATGTAAGCCTCTGGGTAATTATTTTATAAGTGGTTGTGAGATCAAAGGTGGGAGAGATTTGTCTGGAATGCTGGGCAAGGCAAGACTGGAGAAATTTCCAGCTACAGTTCCTTTTCCTGGGTATGTCAAGTTTACAACCAAGATTAGCCATCATGGCGGGGTGGGGGTCGATTTAAGGAGGTTTGAAGAGAGCAGAAAGATGAGCTGATAAGATAGGGAGGAGAGATGGCAAATGGATAGGGATGTACAGGTGGCCACAGGGCAGTATTAAAGGCCTGCTTGAAGATGGTACTCATAGGTTAAGATCAGTCAATAAGGTTGCGTGTGTTTGTCCAAGTAGGCCAAGAGGTGGATATAACTAAGTGTATCATGCAGCTAAGCGAGCATTTCAAAGAGGGGTAGGAAAATTAAAGATCAATGCAAAGGAGTAATGGTAAATGGCCATGGAATTTTAAACTGCATAATGAGAGAAAAAAGACGGTAAAAATAGGGCAAGGTAGTGAAATACTTGTAAATAAATGTACCAAATGACCTGATTGAATGGATGTATTGGCGGATACAGGTGATTAGTTAGGTAGAAGGCAACAGGCAGTGAGTGGGATAGGTGAATTGGGAAATTGGAAGTAAATTATGCATTCCTTGAGGCCATGCAATGTTATAGTCCAGATCTGGATGAACCTAGAGCCCACCTAAGCACTTAGGCAATGTGCTGAGAGATGCTTCAGTTCCAAGAACTACAATTGGCCTTAAAGTATCATTCATGCAAATGAGACCCCATGGCTTTCTGTGGGTGAATATTTATAGCTTCACATGAGAACAGAAATATGAAATTTTTCCCTCCCCCCTCCCACTTCTTACAGAAATAGCAACCAGTTCAGATGGGCTGGGTTGGTTCCACAGAGAACATATGTTTGCCTGTGAGGGGGAAACAGACAAAGCCAGCTAATGTGAAAATGTGGGGTCCCTTGTGAGTTGGGGGTTTAAATATCACTCTGTGGTGTTTGTGTCTGTGTGATGTTCTCTATGAAACTGATCATTAATTTTCCAGCTCCCTGTCTGCCCTATGGGTGCTTGGCAAGGATGCCCACCCTTTTAAGGTATTAACCATTCTCTAACAGCAGAACCATGGGCACGCCTCAGTCTCGTGTTATGTGCAGAGCAGAATTAAATGAGAAACAGAGCCTGTGCACTGGGTTTGTGAGGCAGACTGAAGACAGACTAGAAATGTTGGGTGGTAACTCTAAGTTCCCTGACTATATTCAGTCACCATAGGGAGCTGTGCATCCTTCCTGTAACAGCCTATCTTTGTCTCTGTGACATAAATATACATGCATGTTTGTAGCATGTTTGTACTTTATGAAAGCTGTGTGCCTTGAGACCATGTCCTGAGCTTTGAACATTATGAGAAAAATATAATATCCAGTCCTCAGAGCTTCCTGTGGCCATTTATGTTAGAACCAGTAATTACTCAGACTGTGAATCTTGGATATTTCTGACTTTCCACCTTCCAAATGATTATGTAATTTGGTAAATGCTCCTTCATAATTCCGGGTTTCTAAGGTAATGTAAATGAAGTGCTGGTTGTGTGTCAATGTCATTCTCCTCTTTTGCCCTCAGTGAAAGACACAGGGTTTCCCTACAGGAGATGGGGATGCTTGGCTTCTGTCCAAGGGGAGTTTTATGCTTCACTGATTTCAAAGAAAAGTATGATTAAACCACAGGTTCATAATTTAGTGATGGGATTGTCTAGAAAGAATGAGAAAGTGAAAACAATTGAGCAGTGTGTGTGTATTTGTCTGTCTCTATAAGTATATGTCTTTGTGTGTATGTATGTGTATGTATGTCCATATATATGTACATATGAATATATGTGTGTATGTCAACATGTATGATAGGTACAATGTATGAGTACATAAGTGTGTGTGTTTGTATGAGTGGATGTGTACTATGGAGTGGAGAGCAGAAAGCTTGATTCCTGAGGTTAATGAAAATTATGTATGATTAACAGTTGTAACAAAACTATACAGGGAGAGGAATGAGAGATCATGCTAGAAGTGTCAACCTAGACCTTTTGTATATGGAAAATAAAACAAATGAAAGCAAACAGAACAAATGCTAACCACACAAGAGAAATAATTTGTCCAACTTTGGAAGACTCAATGATGAAGTTAATGTCTTTAGAAACAGTCCTTCCAAGGTAAGGAAAAAAGATTGACTATGGGGAAAGTGATAGTTTATGTCAAGAGTCCAACAATAATAACCACCCATCAAACCACTCATCTCCTTGGTACTATATGAAGGCTCTTTAGGCTCAGTTTTATGTTTTGCTTTTGAGACACGGTCTCCCAATGTTGACCTTGAGCTATGAATCATCCTGTTTCAGCCTCTGAATAGCTAAGATTATAGTTGTACACTAATAAGTCCAGGTGCTGGGTACATATTTCTGTCACTCTTTTCAATAACCAGAGGAGGGAGAAGATGCTTCCATTTGTAAATGAGAAAGGTGATAGTGAAAAATGAATCATCACACACACTTAAGTACAACTTCCAAATAGCTCTGAACCTATGACTATCTGTCCCCAAAATTAAGCCCTTGGCTTTTTCTCCATTACTCCTGGCTTTTCTTGTTTATTTTTAATCTTAATTCCATGCCCACAGTACCTCTTACTGTCATGTCCTATAACACTTAGGCTTTTGATGATAATTTAGATTTCAGAATCTTCTATTCTGTCTCCCTTATACCTTTCTTGAATTACAAGAAAATTCAAGACTCAATTCCAGTGTGTAGGCTATAGTAATAATTCACTAAGTGGCATTGTAGAGAGTCAGGTATTTATCTGATTCTTCATTGAGGATCTTCCCAAAACTTATGTTCATGAGTTCTGAACTTTATTAGAGTTGAGTTTTGTCACTTTCTCCATTATGTTATTTTCAGTAGCACATATTTCCATACTGTAATATCTAGTGTACAGGTGTACAGCACATGGCAACTTCTTTAAAAAATACTACTTGAAAAATTAGTAATGGCATCAAGGAGTGACTGGGGATCTTAAGCTTTGTAAACTACCATTTTCAAGTTGCTTCAGTTAAGTTTTATAAAATGTGTGTTTGTAATGCAAAATACAACTTCAAAATATCTGTAAACTAAATAATTGATTACTGATGGCTACTGGTGCCCATAAAAAAACCAATGAACCAAAGAGATAAGTGAATAACAACATCTCTATCTAGCCCACCACCCCAAATTGTCATTCCTAAGATCCCAATTGTTGTTGTCGTCGTCATCATAATCATCATCATCACTATAGTTCCATCTCTTCTATGGACAGGCTTTTTAAAAATAATAGATAATATATATTGATCAATAATAATCTGTACCAGTGTATTGAAGTGATGACTCTGATACTTAATAGCTCTGTGATATATTGCTCAAACTTTTCAATCTTATTTTACCCTGTAGTATTTAAAACAATTTTATTTAAATTATATCTCTCCAAAATAAATTTAATCCTTGAAAAGTCCACACTTTTCATGTATATAATGTATTCTGATTAATCTCACCCTGTCTCTCCTATCCCACTCCCATGCCATACCTCCCCACAAATCTCTTTCCCACATTCATGTCTTTTTGTTTGTTTTGTGTTTTATTTCATTTAACCAGAACCTTCTGTGTGAGCCTGGGTATAGAACTATATCCATTGGAGCATAGTGGCCTCAACAGTGGCTACACAACTAAAATCACTGACTCCCTCTTCCCCATACACTAGCAGCCAATAGTTTCCTAGGAAGGAATAGGGCCCTGTGAGCTTGTTCCTGACCTGTGAGGGATTGTTGACAGGTCCACTATTTTGGTGATTGTTGTGATGTACATTTAGCATTCAACACATAAGCAGTTATAAGTGATATCCATAGTATGAAATGTCAACCCATATTGATGCTGGAATATTGTACTCTGTCTGATAAGGAACATATTTTCATGGTAACAGCCTTACAGGGCTCATGTTGATTCCAGTTAGAGAAATGTTTAATTAAAGACACTGCCCATATATTGGTTGTCAATAGAAGTGGTGGCATTGACCAGGACTCTTACAGGTAACCACCTTTACACTATGCTGGGTGTTATCACTAAGGGTGAGACTGAGGTGAGTGGAACCCTGAGGTACAGCCAGTGTGATTTTCATGAAAAGACACGTGCACTTGAAAAGATTGGGTATAATGTAGTTTAGATATTAACTGTCTCTCTCCCCCCAAAGCTCCTGTGTTAAAATCTTGGTCCTTTGGGTGTTACTACAGGGCAGTGATGGAGACATTCAGAAATGAGCTTATCTGAAGGTCTTTATGTCACTGGGAGGAAGGGGCTGCTCAAGGAAACTGTGGAACTCTGGTCTCCCATATTCTTTTGCTTAAGGATTATGGAGTGAATGGTTTTGTTTCACCATGTATTACTGCTATGAAATGCTTCATGGTCACAGGCCTGAAAGCAGTGGGGCCTTGGGGTAGAACCCACAAAATAGGAAGGGAATCATTTTCTCTTTGTGTTACTTGTCCTAGAGATTTAGCTATAGTGATAGAAACCTGACTAACACAAGTCATTCTGATGTACTCTCTTGGTATAGCCCCATACTTTCCCATGGAGACTTACATCTTCTGTACTTACTTAGAGTCCATGTGTTTTGTTCAGTCCATTTCTGAATGTACTCACTCTTCTTGAACAATTATATCCAATAATAATCAATATGTCATCATTGTGGATTGACTTTTTATGGTTCCTATTGAGTAATTGAATCTGAATGAGTATGTTGGTTTTTTTTTTTTAACCTAAGTGTATTTGCATCACATTAGGAAGGCTAATAAGAAAACCAGTTTGGCAAAAGTCTTCATAAGCCATCAGTCAATACCAATCATTATGGCTATGAAGGGTTTGAAGAGGAATTATGTCCAGTCTGGCTTATTTCTACTAAGTTTTGTTCTTGGCTCAGGAAAAATGCATTAGACTTAAATTACAAATGCCTCTATCCTGGTCTTCATCAGCTTGATACAAAATAGAGTTGTCGGAGAAGCAGAACCTCAATGCCTCCATCAGATTGTCCATGAGCAGATCTGCAGGGCATTTTCTTGATTAATGAATGATGTGGGAGGACCCAGTCCACTATGGGTGTTATCATCCATGGGCATATGGTCTTGGGGTGTATAAGAATGCAGGCTGAGAAAGCAATGGGGAATAAGCCAGTAATCAGCATTCCTTCATGGCCCCTGCCTCTAGGTTCCTGTCTTGAGTTCAATTCAATAGAAACCTAGCTAAGACAATTTTCCAGGTACCATAGCAGTTAATTTTGGATTTTATCTTTCTTGCATTGAGGAAAAACTACAAAACTATCAAAGTATAGCTTTGAATGTTGGATGTTTCTACGAGCATTTCCCCAGAGTGTTGGAATGTGGGCCAGCGAACTGACTGGGAAAAGTGGTTCTATACAATTGTCTGGGAGGCCCCACTGGGGAACCAAGCAGAAGAAAGTGAAACTGCATTGTCTGACTCTCCCCGCTTGAGTGGAATGCTTTCTCCTGCTGCTGCAGGATCCAAACTACATAAATAATTGCACATTTCTACTTTTTTCAGTGCAAGATCACTATTGTAGTTCTGAATGTAAATGTCACCCATAGATTGATGTGTGTGGACAAGCTGATAGAACCACTTTGGAAGGGTGTAGACTCTTAGAACATGGAGCCTTGCTAGAAGAAGCAAGATCTTGAAGTTTGATAGCCCCTCTGGTATGGGTATGCCTTCTGCTTCCTGAGAAATGTGATCTGCTACCCAATGCTCTTGTCACTATGTCTTCCCTATCATGATACACTATTGAATTATAAGCCAAAATAAAGCCTCTCTCCTCAGATTGCTTCTTGTCAGATTATTTGGACAAATCAATGGAAAAGGTAGGTGAAACAATACTATAAACATTATCATAGGACTTGGGAATTAGGAAGATTTATCACCAAAGGAAATTTTGGCACACACACAGACACACACACACACAGACACACACACAGACACACACACACACACACACACACACACACATGCGTTTTTGAGGCACTTACAATTTTCACATGACTCAACATTTTAAGCAGAAGTACGTGGAATCTGATTATCGTGTTGAAGAGCCAAGAATAAGGTGATCAAGGTACATACATTGTCATCTTCATAAGTCACTCTCGGCAGTTCCATATAACTCTGTTGTTTGGGGTAGTTTGGTTGAATGCAATCTTTCATCCAGAGGATGGGAATGAATAGAAGGTGAACATTAATTTGAATATGTTTTGTGTTTGTTCAGAGAATAAGAAGGTCTCATAAGAAAGAGAAACTTTGCAATACCAGTCAGCAAACATCAACTGTCACCTGCGTATTCAGAGACAACAACTATCACTGTACCCATCATTTTGTGATCACCTCAGAAGCTTGATGTAGCTAATGCTGCTAGTACAAGTATGTATCCCACTGAGTCTTGGCACTAATTCCCAGTTTTTAACATCTGCCTCAGCATAGCTGACTGGAAACACTGGGATCTGCTATGCGTAAGAGCCATCAACTGATAACTTGTGGGAACAGGCATACATTTCCCTACTTTCTTGTACCTCTGTTGGGTCATACTTTATGTTCCTCTCAGAATTCTCTAGAAGGATTAAGCTTTAGTTGACTATGGTACTGACTTACTTCATGATACACTCTTGGTTGGTTTTTATCTCTTCCTGATCCACTTCTCTGTTCCCTGCTAATTTTTCCTGAGTTCAACTCCAAAATAAATCACTTAGACTTGAATCTTTATTACAAGGTCCACTTTTGAAGAAGCCAGGTTAAGACAAAGGTCATCATCTTTTCTCACTATAGATTTCTTCACTTTAGCCAAATCAGAAGCTTAGAAAAATCTAAAGTTCTGTTGTTAAAAGCCAGTGTTGAAAATCTAAATACCCACAGGAAGGAGGCAAGTTACATAAATGGGAGAAGTGAGCTGGAGGGAGATGCTAACCAGATGGTACAGATCCTGTCTCAAAAAGCCAGCTGCTCTACAGCCCTGGCCAATTGTTGCCATGTGGAAAAGTGGGCCCGACTGTGGCCACATCAAAATTTTCATCTGAAGCCAGAAATCCATATTTTCATGTATAATCTCTTAATATGTAAAGATTTGCCTTAGCCACAAATTCAGATGCTTTTCTAACATTGACTTAGCCAAATAAAACACATCTGTAAGCTACACTTGTCTAGGGGCCATTAATGCAACCTGATTATAGACATACTGCCCTTAGCTACAAAATCATAGATACACCTAAAGTAATGAGAGTCATACTTATAATGCCTTTCATAGCCATTGTCACATCCAGATTCTATCCTTAGGCCACCCACAGATGGCTGTATCCAACATTGCATAGCCACTTAAAAAATCAAGAGACCCAAGTGGAAAGGAGAGCTAATCATGGGCTTGGTATTTGATTGTGGATCTGGCTTAATGCAGTACTCTGAGTGCCAGTTGGAAGGGAAATCACCACCCAAACAACGTGTGCTATCATAGTGAGTTTAAATGGAATGGAAATGTTGTGAGTTTAATAAAATAAAACTGCTGTGATGTACATATATATCTGGCTTTCACTGATAGATCTTCCAAGTGTGTTGTGATGTCAGATATGTTTGGCAGGTTCAACTCTCTTAGCACCCACATTTGCACTGGTTTTAAGACAGAGGTGATTTGAAACACATGTGTTAACAGTAACCACATACTATGTGGAATCAAGAAAGTGTGGAGTCTTCATTTTGACTTTCGTGGTCCTCATCCAACCCGTTTCTATTGTGTGAGGGAAGGAGTAGGGTTACTTAATTTTCCTGCTCCTCCACATTGCTCCTTTTTGTCCCCAGCCCTCTTCCTTGTTCCTCTTCTTCCTCATCTTTTCGTTTTTTTCTTCCTCTTCCTTTTCCTCCTTCCTCTAGTCTTGGAAACAATTGGAACATCTAGTCTGTCTTCCATTTGTTGCATAGGATCCAAAACGGAATCCCATCTCCTCCCATAAGAAAAAAATCAACACCTAGTGTTGCTTTTAGAATTATGTGCTAGCTAGACAAGATTATGTAGGATGAATAAGGGCTAGAGACCTGATGTGTCGCATGCTTTGAAATGATAATGAATGGATAACAATGCGGTACACACTTGAGTTTTGTTAAGAGAATAAACCTCGAGTATTCTCACCTCCTCCATACACATTGGTGGTAACCGAGACATTGGCCATATGAATTTGCTTCACAGTGGTAGTCATTTCATGGGGGACAATTGTATCAATATTTCACCTTGCCCGTTGTAAATGTATGTATAACTTGATGAATTTTATTGAGGTCCAGCTGGCAAGTGAAAACTAATGATGTGATATTGGCTTGAAAGAAAAGCAACTCTGGGGAAGAAAAGAGATGTCATCAAAGTAATGAAGCAGCATCTTTCCTTCAGTTGTGTCAAAGCCATAAAAGACTACTAGGAAGGGCCTAGAATCTATCTCAGGATAGAGGACACTCAGGAGACAACTGACTGCAATCTGGGATACTGGGCTGGATCATGAAACTAGAGACCGAATTAATAAAGACTGTAGTTTGCTAAGTAGTGTTGGGTGAATTACTCAGTTTGGACTAAGATATTATAAAACATTGATGTAAGAGGAATCTAAGTAACTTTTTACATGAAAACGTTCATGCTACTTATGTACCTCTTTTGTATGTAAGTAGTATGACTTATCAGTACTTATAAGTGCCTTGACTTATCAGAATTGAAGGGTTTTTATTTATTTTTTTGTTATTTGAGAATTTTGTACATGTCCACAATGTATTCTGATCAAATCCAACCCATCCTCTCCTCTAAAAACACCTACTCCCCACCCAGCACTGTTTTATTACAAAAACAAGATTATGGAGCTGGAAAATGTTGAGCCAAGTAAACAGAAATTGTAATAAAATCTTGTGCTTTTAGGCTTTTGAGGAAATGGAAATAGGTTCTTGATATATGGTATATATATGTGTGTGTGTATATGTACATATACCTATACATATATACATACCCACACACTACATATAAGGTAGCTTGTGAACTACACTACTAATTGTATACTACAGATAGAACAATTCAGGCTCAGAGACTTTTATTTATTAGAGCCAGTCATTACAGAGAACAATGGCAGGCCTGACAGACACTACCTCATTTAACATTACTAGAACTTCGTCATTTCAAGCCCATTATGTCCATAATCATACAGTATGTAACATTTTGGAACTGACATTTTAAAATGGATTCCTAGAAATTGGCTCATCAGATTTTTGCAATCTATCAATAGCTCATTCATCTTTATTGCTGAGTAGTATTCCAGAGAACACATATAAACATATATGTTGATATACACATAGATGGTCATTTGTCTGGGAAAAAAATTCCCAGGCATGTAATTGTTGTATAGTCATCACAAGGTTGGTTTTAAAAGAAAATACAAAACTCTTTCCCAAAATTCTGTACCATGTACATTCCCACTGGTAATCTAATTTATTGACTTTCTTTCAAGGGTTGACCACTATTTTTTTTTTTAATTTGAGCCATTCTGATAGGTGTGCTATGATTTTGTGTATGTGTATATGTGTGTGTGTGTGTTTATTTAAAATTCAATGTGGTTTTGATTTGAATTTCTTTGTTATACCCATTTGCCATTTGTGTATTTTCTTCTTTGGGATAGAGTTTGTCCATTATCAGATTAGGTTGTCTCTCTTCTCATTGCTCAGTTTTGAGAATTCTTCTGTATGTTTCAGCATTGAGGCATCTCATATGCAGTTCAGACTCGTCTTGAGTTCTAGATTTTTCTCCTTCATCCTTCAGAGTACTTGGAACTGAAGGGATGGACCACCAAGTCTATCTTTGAGAAGTCTGGATGTTAGTCTTTTGTTAGGTACAGGATTTGCATTTTTTTCTCTCAGTCTACCTTGTCTTTCTACCATCATAACATTGTTTTCCACTAGCACTTACTTTACCTTTGGTGATCTCTAATTTATTCAGTGTTTATCCCATATAGGAAAGATTTATTGTAAAGTCTAGAAAATCTATTGCCTTATTCCAGATCTGGATTTTTTTTATTTTTTAAAAAAATGTTTTCTAATTTTACAATGTGCATCTCAGTCTGTGAAACATTTGAAGTAATGTTTTATACAAAATGTGATGCCGAAATAGAGGTTTAACAATTTTTTTTTTTTTCTCCAAGGCTAGAAAAACATCCCTTCCTGTTTCACCTTCATGGTTAAAATGAGGGTTTTGTTAATATTTGGGTTAGTTTTGCTGTGTAGGTATTTTTGTGTTTGTAAGTTGTTTTCAATATATTTTGTCTTTAATTATCACAATTTAATTATATGTTTATGCTTATATATTTTTAGATTTGTCTTGTCTGGAGGTTTTCAGATTCCTAACATTCATATTTCCTATCAGGTTTCAGATATTTAAGTAATAATTTATTTTTTTAATCGTATGTGTGTAAATGTTTTTCCCGAATATATGTTTGTGTACCATGTAGATGTCTGGTTCTCTCAAACTGGAATTACAGTTGGTTATGAGCCACCATACAGATGTTGGGAATCGAACCCTGGTCCTCTGTAAGAGCAACAAGCGTTCTTAGCTGCTGAGCCATCCCTCCAGCCCTACTAATGATTTCTTTGAATATTTCCCCTCTCAGCTGTGCTCTGTCTCTCTTCTTTTTCTGGTTCCTTTGGCAAGAATTCGAGATCTTTTAGCCCTGGGTCTCTAAAGCTCTAGGCTCTGCCCCACTCCATTTTTCTTCTTTAAATTTACAAAGAAGCAGTATATTGTTTGAAATGAACTGGTGAACTAAATGTTGTAATGAAGATACTGTCAGCATTTGATATGAGGAGACCATTAGGGTCAGTAGACTCGGCCTTCTGGGGTTTAGGAAAGGTTTTAATGCTCTGGCTTCAGGGCTAAGTGTGCACTGTGGTTCCCAGCTGCTCTGCTTTGGAAAGAGAGCACATCGAGAGAAAAGAATCCACTGGCACAGGTCCCGTACCAGTACTATATAGGTGAGTTTTCAAGTCATCACTCTTGACCTAATCTAGGCCTAATGGCGCCTGGTATGTCCTCTATAAAAAATTCAAGCGTGAAAGGAAGAAAGACATGTTCTAAGTTGCAAGTAATAAGAGGAAATGGCTCTGTGCCCATCTGTGTGGCTTGAAAATATTGTATCAGTCACCTATTAAATGTTGACAGCTTGTCCCTGCCTCTGCTGAAGATCATCATCAGCATTGTGGTAGAGCCATCATCTACACATTGCTATGAATTCACAGTGAAAAATAAAATAACAGATTTAAGAACTAGGGCTGAAGAGATGGCTCAGTGGTTAGGGGCACTCCCTGCTCTTGCAGAGGACCTGAGTTAGTTAGGTTTCCAGTACCTGTGTCAAGCCGCTTACAATTGCCTGTAACTCCAGCTCCACTGAATCAGCATCTTCTGACAGCTATGAGCATCTGCACACACATACTCAAACCTACACAAAGAGGCATACACATGATTTTAAAAAATAAATAAGTCTCTAAAAATACCTTATGGGGTAGTAAAGGAAGTAACTCTTATGAAACCTCACCTTTTGATTACACATCTTTGTAATCTGTGGGGAAATGTGAAGTATATGGAAAGCAATTCTAGTACAATGAGTGTGATAGTTATCTCAAGATGAAGAACTCAGAAGTGCTCATGTGTTTGTTTATATAGTAAGCTAAACTGGCCTCTCTTTGCATGAAACATCATTTGTTACTCAGAAGGGTTACTGACAGACAAACTTTGCTTATTTGAACATGAGTTTTCTCGGAACAAACCAAGTGAGCTTCTCATGTCCAGAGAAACAACTGACCGCATGTAATGTCAGTGATCAAATTTTGAACTTTTTGGCTGGGAACACGGCTGGGGAGGCTGGGAGATAAAGTCCTTGCTGTGTAACCCTCAGGACCTGAGTTCTGATCCCCACAAACTGTGTAAAGCCAGGCACAGTGGCTCATGTCTGTAATTACAGTCCTCCTGTGGCAAGATGGGAGACGGAGAAAAGAGAATCCGTGGAAATTTGTTGGCCAGCTAACTTGACATTTTCAGTAAGGAAAGACAAGTGAGACTTTGTCTCAAACAAAGTAGAAGGTAATGACTAACCCAATATTGTCCTCTGACCCCCGTATGTGTGCTGTGGCACATGTGTACTCTCCTCCCCACACAAAAATTTAAAAAATGAGTTTTAAAGAAAAAGATTAAAAATGCCCCCTATAAGCAACCCAACAAATGTTTAAAAGACCACTTCTTTAGGAAGTTGTTGGCAATGTTGACAACCTGTAGGTTTGTATGTTGTCTAATGAAACATATTAGCATTTTGAAGGTCTACATCACTCAGTGAACTGCTATTTTCCCCATGACCAAGGCACAGTAAAAGAGCCACTTAAAATGCATGAATAATCGACAGATTTGAATAGGACACAGCCCAGAATTTTCACTGCCTTGTTTTTGCACTGCAACTGACCTTTAGCTCCTCCTCTTCAGGGTCCCTCATTCTGTTTAATTAGGCATCTCTGTGAAGCTGATTTTATTCATATACTTTTATCAAAATAACATTTGACAAGCAACTGAATGCAAAGCCAGATACAGGAATCCAGCTGTCTCCTATGAAACCAGACACTAAAAGACACTTTTGAAAAGCTTGCGCTCCTGACTCACGTTTGGGTTAGAAAGAAATGTTAGAAAGCTTTCTGTCTTAATTCTCAGTACAGCGAAATCGAGGCAGACAGGACTGACGTGAACACAGCTCTGGAGGGCTCCCAGTCATTTTTAACAATGTGGGGGACGCTGAGACCGGAAACCTGAGAATTAGAAATCGAAATCATTTTGGTACCTTTTTGTTCTACTCGGTTTTAGGGAAGAAAGCAGGGGATGCTTGGTCAGGGAGACTACAAACTTCAACAATCCCATCTTTTCTTCTTAGTTGTGCCCCATAAGGGCTTTGCAGCACCAGAAAGCAAGGGGGTGTGTTGGCCTCTGTGTGGAGTAATTCTCTTAGATGTTCTTTCTGGGGATCTGATATAAGAGCTTGAACCAAACAAACTAGAGGTAGGGTCTCCTCCTTCAGAGAGCTGCCTCCTTTGCTTTGCTTGGTGTGATGTGCCCAGTTTCAGCCCAGGAATCTCTAACCAAGAGAAGCTTTAATTAGTCCAACAGCACGTTCTTTAGTGCTGGTCAGGTGAAAGCCACGGGGATTCTGAGAATACATGGAGCATCAGTTCAGGTCCCAACATCGCAACACAGAAAAGTGAGACACAGCAGCAAACTGGTGTGTGGTGCCAGGCAGGATTCTAAGTGCTCTTCTAACCCTAATTTAATCCTTGGTAAGGAAATTTTTAAATAATTCCCATTTGTCTGAGAAGGAATGGAAGACTCATGACTTGCTGAGTAACACAGTAGGTGAGCCGAAGAGCTGGAAGAATTGTTGGTGTTTGGTGTAAGTGCCCTCAGAAAAGATGTTAGAAATGCCGTACAGAGTAACGTATCCCCTATAGGGTAGAGTGAGAGGGAAAGAGGGAAAGAGAGTCTGGAATGGAGCTGGTCTGGGAAAGGTAGGCTGCTGGCTGGCGAGTGTTTGGCACTTTGGACTATCACAGCTCATAATTGGTACTTTTGGACGACAGTGGCTCATGATTGGCACTTTGGAGTATCATGGTTCATAATTGGAAAAACATAGGAGCAAAACATAGGAAAAGTTGAAAAGCAGGTTGAAGAGTTTACACTTTGTTCAAGGAGGGTGGCATACTTTAAGGATTTTTGAAAAGGGAAGTGACATGCTCCAAGCTGTGCCTGAGGGAGAAAGCTACAGGCACAATTCAGCATCTGCATTTGCTTAGCCACAAAGCTCAGGGCCTGGAATGCTCACTTTAAAGGAATTTCCAGTGATTTCATTTGCACAGGCCAGAGCTCCTGCCCTGTTTGGCACTAGGGTGTTGTGTGTGGCTTTGTTTTGACAAACCTTGGCCATGACTCCCTAACACAAAACAGAACTTGGGGGTGTGACCTTCTGCTGCAGGGTGCTCCCTGCCGACTGTTGGAGCAAGTTCTCAAAGACAGGCCTTTTCTCAGCCATGACCTCCTTCTCTCTGCCTTTCTCCTTCAAGTGGTGAGTGTTAACCCATTGGAACCCCCTTTGGATGCTGAGAGGAAGGTGCATGTTAAGGAAGGGAGGTCTCCCAGCAACCCTGGCAAGGACAGAAATGAAAACACATGAAGTCTTGCATTATCCACCTGTAGCCATGCAGGCTGGCTGGGCTTCTCACCTCCCTAGAGATAACTATGAACTCTTTTTGGAAATTGAGTTGGATGCTGTTGAAAGAGGTGTCATCGTTTTCTATATACCATTTACACCTAGGACATAAGGGACACTATATAAGCACTTTATTTCCCACAGGAGTTATAGTGGTTTCTGCTAATAAAAGTCACATCAGATTAAAACATTTAAAATTTAAAAAGAATTCTTTAGAAATTAAAAAATAGACATGCAGTCATAGTAGTCACACTGACTAATATTAGTGAATAAAAGAAAAGAGTGATACAAGATTGTGTAAATTGTGAATAGGTTCTAAAATGGTTTATTTTTAATTGATATTAATTGTACACATTCCTGAGATACAGTCTTATACTTTAGTATGAGTATATAACATGGAGTGATTAGATCAGGTTAAGTGGTATATCTTTTATATAAAACATATACATGCAAGTTCATGGATGTGTATTCAGCGCACGTGTGTGTGTGTGTGTGTGTGTGTGTGTGTGTGTGTGTGTGTGTTGTGTGGGGTTTTTTTGTTTGTTTGTTTGTTTGTTTTTTGTTTTTCGAGACAGGGTTTCTCTGTGTAGCTTTGTGCCTTATCTGGAACTCGCTTTGTAGACCAGGCTGACCTCGAACTCACAGAGATCCACCTGCCTCTGCCTCCGAGTGCTGGAATTAAAGGTGTGTGCCACCACCACCCGGCTTTGTTTGTTTGTTTGTTTTTGTTTGTTGGTTGTTTGTTTTGTTTGTTTGCTGGTTGGTTTGCTTGGTGTTTGTTTGTTTGGTGTTTGTTTGGTGTTTGTTTGTCTGGTTTGTTTTGTTTATTTGTTTGTTTGTTGTTTGTTTTTTTGGTGTGTGTGTATTTGGAACAAAATCCTCTGTGGTAGCCACTTGCATCACTACTGCCTGGCCCACAATTTTTTAATACATAAATTTATATTTAACAGACAAAAATAACAAAGAAGAAAATTTTTTTCAAGTAGGGAAAATTGGAATAAAAAGAAAGAGAGAAGTGCAGCTTTTGTTTGAGAACACTGGCATCTTTGCCCTTTTCTATTGACTTATGACAGATAATTGATATGTGAACAGAGAGAACAAGCCAGGACATAATTATAAAGCACACATATGGGCAAAATACATCTATTTAGGGTAATTTTGGGGGACATTTACTTAAACTCTAAAACAATTCAGACCTTTCAGGGAAGTGTTCTAAATCAGAAAGGTTTTTTGTTTGTTTGTTTTGTTTTCTTTTACAGAAGACAAGATCTTTGTACCAATTTAACATATATGTCATCATTTCATCTTCTTGTCACTAAATGATTGTTGATGACATTGTCAGCTAGACATTTCAGTGTGTAATGCCAATGACTACAGGCTTAAGAGATTTTCAAGTCTGAGTTGAACTTTTCCCAAGTGATTTTATTTTTGTCTTTTAACTCTCCTGCCATTTACAAAAACTAAAAACAAATATGACATCGATGGACTGGGAGACCTGCTTTTTTTTTTTTTAACCAGGACACTGAGTAAACATGCTTTCATTTGATTTTAATTTTCAGCCTGAATCTGGCTTACAGATGGCTAATTGGGAAATCTGGGCAGATGTCATGAAATTGGCAGCCTGAGAAATCAAAGCTGACACAGAAAGGGGTTGATGATGTAAGGGACACATCTAGCTGTTTGTCTGGCTTAGTGTGCCAATAGAAGTTTCCAGATGCCTAGCAGCATGGTGAACAAGGAGTCACATCAAGACTGGTGACTAGCAGGCAAGGAGGAAAAGATGGAAATATCCTAGCTCTACCTCCAGGGAACTTGAAGCTGGTTACTTGTCCTTTTAGTTGACTAAGGGAATACTAATATTTATTGGTTCCTGAGACTCTAAGGTTGTTACAAAACCACCACCTATCATAGACCATCTATGTAATAAGCATGCTTCATCTCACTCTCTGGAGATAAAGTTAAGCTGCCATGATCTTGCAGTCAGATTCTCGTACTAGCTTGGAGTCCTCATTAGCTTTTGTAACATTTATGATGCTGGAAGAGTGAGTGGTGAAGGATAAATCACAGTGGTAGGCAAAGACAGCTGAAGAAAGAATCATAGATAGAGATAGGTATCAGTGTGAGGATTTGAAAGGGCCAGGCATGTTTGAAGAATGGCATATACAGGGAGGATAGAATACATAAAGGGAGTGAGGAAAGATGAAGTCCTCAAGAGTCATAGGGACTATGAAATACAGGATCCTATGCTAACCTAATGATGGTTTTACCCCTGTGGCTGTTAATCAGCAAAGGATTTTTTTGAAAGTAGAGGTATTGAAGTCAATGCTGGGTTTTAGAAACTTGAATGGCAGTAGATGTATGTCCTGATTGGAATTGTCAGACAAGACCAGATCACTGCTGCAGACCCTCTCAGACACAGTAAGTCTACAAAAACATTTTGCATTTGTTAGAAATTAAAGAGATTACTAAGTGACCTAAGACATCATGATGAAAGTATTTAGGCAGTTGGCAAACTTTTTCGCTATATGTTATTTCCAAAGGAGATAATCTTGAATCCATTCTTCAGTCCAACTTATTTCCTGCCTTGGAAAAAAATGCCAAAAATGCTGGGAATATGCACTCCACCCGTGGTTTTGGAAGGGCCAGTTTCTTAATTCCTACAGGAGCCAAATTTTAATTCATGTGAATTTTCTTAGAAAATGAGTATTTCCAACATTTCCTTTCAATGTGATTTTGGTGAGAATCTATACAAAGCTGAATATGAAATAGTCATAGAATATGAGAGGAGGGAAAACAATAATCATAAGAAGAGCATATTATGGGGTATCTGAGACTTGTTAGTTCTTGATGAAAAGGCATAGCTTATTACATATGTAACCTGTGCATTAGTATTCTGATACTTAAGTCTTATTGGAAATTCTTTAGGAACATTCCATAAGCATTGTTGAGCACCATGTAGGGGTATTGTTCCTGCCCTCAGGAACAATAAAATACACCTAAAATAAAAATACAAAAAGCAATTACAGTGTTACAATACATACAATAATCATAATGAGGAAATGCTTGGGTAGAGGAAATAGGAAGTATTATGGGACCATCCTGAATAAACTCAAAAGCCAGGGAACATCTCTTTGAAGAAATTACAACTAATCAGGCATCTCTAGATATTGTAACTATAATTAGATCCAAGTCCAGAATAATGAGTGCCTAGAGTAACAGGACAGGGTTTGACCTATGTTCTAGACAAAGATCCAGAGTCAAGACAGTGGTGGTGTATATAGGGAATCAAGCAGTTTATGTTTATTCCAGGTGGAATTAGTGCCACCATGTGTGTGCATATGGTCTAAGTAGAGTAGGGGAGAGAGTGGAGTGAGTGAGAGAGAGAGAGAGAGAGAGAGAGAGAGAGAGAGAGAGAGAGATGGTTGTAACACAAATTGCTAAATGGTCTTATTAATAAAAAAAAATCCCAGAGCCAGATATTGGGGTGAAAGCTGAAAGATCAGAGAAACAGAACAAGCCAGCCTCAAGATTTTACCACTTCAAAATCCTCAGCCCAAGAGAATTACTTCCTGTATACTCATGCCTTATATATCTTCCTGTGCCCTGCTATCTTACTTCTTCTCTCCACCCAGCTATACCACTTTCTCTTTTCACCCAGCTCTGCTACTTCCTGTCTATCTGTACAGACCTCCAGACCTCTATGGTTAACTAGTTCTGGGATTAAAGTCATGTGCCACCACACCTGGCTCTGTTCCCAGTGTGGCCTTGAACTCACAGAGATCCAGATGAATCTCTGCCTCTGGAATGCTAGGATTAAAGGCATTTGCTATCACTGTCTGACCTCTACATTTAATATAGTGGCTAGCTTTTTCCTCTGATCCCCAGGCAAGCTTTATTTGTTAGAGCACAAATAAAATATCACCACACATGGTTTCTACTAAGTCTTGTACATTTGGGGTTTATACTGAAGGTAGTATGAAAGTACATTTCTGTAAAGAAGCCACGCCTTTAATTGAACCTTCTATGTGGATCATTATCTGCCTATAACTTCAGTGCTGTAAAAAGGATAGACTGTTGCAGGACAGAGCCTAATTATCATTTATCTTGAGCTATCTTTAGACCCCTTAATTGTCATTCCTCACCTACTTCAGTGTGTGACTTAACATCTCTGGTCTATGAGGTGAAACATTTTGGAATCTATTAATAGACCAGTTGCTTTCCCCATCCCAAAAGCTAACAAGTAGCATCTGGACCTATAGTAGACCTCTCCCCTTCTTGCTATAACATGTCTACATGATATTTCTACCAATATATTTGAAAGGTATCTTGAGTTGGTATTTTTTGTGTTATGTGACTTTAAGAACATCAGGAAACAGTTATCATATTGGAGCATGGAAGCTGGGTTTACCTAAATCTATGTCCCCAGGCCATGGTTACTCATTTAGCTCCAGAATAAGTGATCTTTTATCCCCTTCAGGCTGAAAGCTGTGTTTGTTGCATTGAACTTTGGTTTCTTTGAGGCAGAGGAATGACCATCATCACATTTGAGTTTTAAAGACCACTCTGATCATATATCAGAGAAGAGATTGTTGGATGTGGGTAAGTTGGAAGCAGATGGCTCCATACAAAAGGATGTGAACATTCTTAGGAGAGAGGATGGAAGTCTAAATAGAGCAGGCAGAAATGGAGACAGAACAGAAGGGGTGCGTTTGAGCAGTATTATCAAGAGTGTATAGCCAAGGTTGCACAGTGTTCTTTTTGATGGATAAAAGGGAGTCTAGGTTGACTGTCAGTTCTGTCTGAGCTAGTGACTCTTGCATATTTAATGAAGTAGAGGAAAATCCAGTGAAGGAGTGAAGACCAGAAGGTCACATTTGATCACACTGGGTTTAGTTTGTTAGATGAGCATTTCCAATAGAAAATCTGGTAGATAATTGCTACATGAACCTGAGGCTCTGTTTATTAAAATCCCAGACTCTTTTGCATTTAGATAATCATGGGAGACAATGTGTATATGGAACACCTGACTTTTAAATATCTGTTACTATTATTTCAAATCGGACAAGCTGTGGCTTTTGAATATCCTTGGCTGTGGCTCCATAAGGCACAAAGGTCCGTTTCATTCCATATTTAGGATCCTAACAGCACTTATCTGCTCTGAATGTTTCTGCTTCCTCTCAAAGAACTCATAGGTTTTGACCCAATTACCTTTAACATCCTCAGCCCATTGTAGCTTATCTTCTTTCCATCATCCTCTTTAACTCTAGTCTGAACAAAGCTGTATACGACACCTACAGAAAGTAGAAGAGAATACCAAGCAGAAAAATCGGGACATTTAGTTTTGGACAGAATAACTGAGGTAGATTTTAGGGGGGAGTATTTGAGTTATCTGATACTTGATTTAAACTGGATGCTTCCAACTCACCATTTAATTAGTTCATCTGTTTGGCCTGTCTTGACACGGTCAGAACTGATTTAGCAGCTCTTGTTCCCAAAGATCAAATTGCTTTTCTAAAGTACATTTGGTTTCTAAAACTTGGCATCTCTGAACTGCTGGGGCCAATACAAAGAGCACATACATATTCCAACAATCCACAGATTGTTGGTCATGAGAGGCATCAGTTGTTGGCCTCTGAGAGGAAGGGCACAGCAAATTTCTGCACAGGAGGAAGGGAAGGAGCTATTATTACACTCAAGACATCACAAGCTTGTTCATTCAGAAAGGCACAAGCCAGGCTCTGTGGGCCATTCAAAGAAGGATGCTGTGAAGTTGGGTCTCCTAGTGACACTTTGCCAGGCCCTCCTTCACATCCTCTCTGCAGTAGAAGGGTCCCATCACCCTGGTTTGTTAACCTTGACCTCTGCTATCACCATGGAAATGCAACACAGTCAGGAGAACTTCCTCTGTGAGTATCATGCCATCTGTAGAAGATAGAATAGGGGGAGGGGAACCAAACTAGAAAAATTCCATTGCCCATTTCGGTTTATTATTAAGTCTTAAGTACTTGGAATGAGATTTGGGATATGTGAGGGAGAAAAAGAGGAGCCATGCTAAGAATTGCCACAGTAACTTCAAGTGTTCTCAGACGTTTGCTTGGTGGAGTGCATATGTTTAGGGAGCTGATGCTTACACATGATATATTCAAATACTCGAAACAATGACCATATCCTTAATGCTATTGGATGCTCAATTGGGGCTGCAGGTTCCTATGCAAATAACTAGCAAACAGTATCTGGTGGCAATTACAATTTCTACTGGGGTTGTTTACACAGAATAGGAAGGAACCATAGGGATCTAGTCTATGATTTCCTTACCTGAAATGTGTATACTTCTCAGATCTGTGTACATAGTGTACTGTTCTTGTCTAAACATACCTCAGAGTTTTCCTCAGTTTCTCATGATTTTCAATACCCAGAAAACATTAGGAAGATTGCTCTTGCCCCCTTTACTCTTATTTAATGTGCTAACAACCCAAGACCCAAGGAGTTCTGTTCTTTCATTTCTGCCCTTCTACCTGATCCTTTCTTTGTCTACACTTACTTCTTCAGTGCCTTTCTCTCTACTCTTCAAAAGCAACAGAGCTTGTATCCTGGGATTTTGTAAAGTGTTTGAATGGTGTTTAAGAATCGAGCAGCACCATGTAAGAAGCACAATATGGACAAAGAATAGAAATGCATTTAGAAGTGGCCAGGAATTCACAGGATTGGTGATGATAAGTAATTAGGCAGATTCTTCTAGAAACACCTTTTGAGGTTTTGGCCATCAATTAATTCAAGTGACCTTGTATCCCTGTCATCATGACCTGGACTATTCTTAGGATGTATTCCTTAATCCGTTAGTTGCCTTGGCAACTTCTTGTCTCCAGGAGTAGATATAAGGAAGCAGCTTTGGCTCCTTGACCAGCAAAGGAATGAGAAAAGTAAGGAAGAGTAAGAATTGCCTTACTATCTTGGAGGTGAACTTGTGCTTTTATTTGTGATCTTTCATTATGAAGTTACTGTTTGTTCTAAACCTTAAGTCCCTAGGCAATAGATATAAAAAAAAAACACAAAAAGTATGGTTTTTTTTTTTGTTTTGTGTTTTTTTTTTTTTTTTTTTTTGTTTTTTGGGTTTTTTTTTTGTTTTTGTTTTTGTTTTTTGAGACAAATCCTAGAGGCTTGGATAGTGTTTCCAAAGCCACCAGCTTTGGGAAGTTCCATTTCCTCTTGTATAAAATGACAACCATAATTCCTCTCTAAGGGATTGCAAAGATAATAACTATAATGTACCTGCTGATGGGATCTAGCACCCAATAGGACCCTCAGTGTGATATTGTTTCTTACAAACTCTAGCCTGGACTCTAGCTTTCTGAGCCTAGCACACAATGCCCATCACACAACTGGATGAGAATATAGAGAATGGATAGAGGTAGGTAGTTCCTGGTTCTGTTTGCTCTTCATTTAAGAACGTAGCAATATTTAACCCTCATTTCCTTTCTTTGCATTTTCACCCATCCTTAAACCTGGCAAGTAACCTGGTGAGTCCACTGCAGCCACAGCTAAATAGCACCTCTGAGACCAGGGACCACAGGGCAGACTCCCCAAATGTTTTCAGACTTGTTAAGTTTCATAGTCAATCCTACAAACCCTATTAGGAGCTTTTAAAATCATGTCACTTTTACATTGTAGGTATGAAAGTGGGATTCTAAGTTGAAATTGATGTAGTTTAAATCTATGCTATACATCCTCAAACTCAGTGAAAAGGTATTACTATCTATACATTTCCACTCCTGAATTATTTCATTGTAAAAAAAGCCTTGTTTTCATTCTTAGTACTCTTAAAATCTACTTCAATGAGGGTAATTTCAATAACAGTTTCATGTATTGAGCATATATGCTATTTATATTAACTTTATAAGAAGAATGATTTATAGACAAATTTTAACCTGTTTTGTTTTGGGGACTAAAGATATCTTAAAAGTTAATTAAAGTACATGTACATTTTCTAGAATCATCTATATTTTAATATTTGAAATTTCCTTTTTGAACTTAAAATCAACTGGCATCTTTTCATGTAAATTTAAAAATTAAAATTCGTAAATGCAAGAGAATGGGGTAAATTTTTGGCTTTGATGTGCAAACACTGCACAGATTACATACTAAAGCTGTTGATAAACCTTATTCTCAATGGATTAAAAGTCTGTATATAATAACAATTATATTTTATATTTGCATGTTATCAACATACTAGAGAATCCTGATATATTACGTGAGAAGTTAAAATGCCATGGAACTTATGGGGACATCTTGAAGCAAAATGACAGAATTAGCTTTTGGAATTTGCTGTCTACTTTCTGTATTTCTGACTTCCTTAGAAATGAAGTAATGTGTGACAAAAATATAAATAATAAAATGATATATGACTCAACAGTATTATGGAACTAGAGGGGTTTGCTTTATGATAAAAAATCTAAGTGACTGAGTCATGCTGACTCTTATCTGATGTCCACCTGGACTCAGGGACCACATTCATAACAGTTTTGATATATGGAGCTCAAATGGGAAAGTGGCTGTATAATAGCAACCTGATGGACAAAACAACAAGTCAGTTATTCCACTGCATGATTGCCAGTAGATTGAGAGTATCGTCCCAGTCAGCAGAGGACTAGAAGTCAACAGACCCCTGGCCACTGTGGTTGTTAAACTGTCAAGATGATGGGCAAGTCAATGGTTTGGATCACAAAGCCAGGAGTTTCTTGGAATGAAGAGAAGTTAGTGGATTTTCTACCATCTGGGCAGATGTTATCATAATAGATAACTCACAGCAGTTGCTTCAAATCTTTCTATTTTTTTAAGCCTCAAATCCTCAGTCTTGCTTTCGACATATGGACTCATCCTCAACCGACTGAGATCAAAGTGGGAAAACCTCAGTCTCCTCATGCCCGGTCATTCTGGATTACCATTCCTCTTCCTGTGTTCCAGGACCCCTTCCTGCCTTGCTATCCCTCAGCCAGCAGCCTTGGTCTCTTCTTTGACTACCCTATTCTCATTTTCTTTCATCTTCAAGTCTATCTCTTCATGTCTTTATCCTAAATCTCTGTGAGCCAGTTGGACTTTATTCTAAAAGTTCCTTCAACTTTCTTTTCTTTTCAAAGTATTAGACTAACTCACTCTGTCTTCCATGATGCCACCCAGTACTCACTACTGGTACATTTTCTTCCCTGTTTGCTCTGATTCTTTCATTAACTTTTTCTTGTTTGAATGTTTGTGTGTTTAAAAAATACATATTGCAATTTAATTGACAATGTAATATTGTCTATGTTAATCATTATACTGGGGCCTATGAGAAATGATTGGGCCATAAAGATTCCATCTTCATTATGGGTTTGTCAACTGAAAAGGTTGGCTTTTTCTTTTGCCTTTTCTACCTTTCTGTCATGAGAGGGCACCATATTCCTCCCTGCTGGAAGAAATAACACCCAAGGTGCCATCTTAGGAACAAGGACAAGCTCTTCATCAGAAATCAAACTTGCTGATCCCTTGACAATAGATTCTTAGTTTACAGAATTGCAAAAAGTAGATCTCTGTTCTTTATACATTATCTAGTCTCTGGCACTATGTTACACCACAAAAAAAGGACCAAGACGGTGACACTCTACCATCAATTTCTGTGAATACAGATTATCAACTAAACCGTCTCTTTGGTCTTCTCCTGCACCTTCCCCCTCTTATTTCATCCATAACATTGTGATCAGCAATCACAAAGTCTAGGCAGATAGCCTCAGAATTGAACTGCCTACCTCCTGTTCCCTGCCATTATAGGCTAGACACATGTCTTTTCAACTTTCCTGGTTTTCCCTGCCTTGAAATCTGTGTCGGTCTTGACCATTCACTGCTACTCATTATATTGTGGTCCATTGCTGCAAATGGGCCCTTATCTCTGCAGCATCCTTCCCGAACTGGCCAGTCCCTCTGTGGCGCACTGCTGCCAGTGGAGACCAAGACCTTTTGCCTCTTCACTGGACTGAGGAAGTTCACTCTTTCACGTGCTCCTCATCACCTATATCAATCTAACATTCCATTGTTATCTACACATTCCAACCACCTGCTCTTAACAGAAAGCATAGTTTCAGTCTTAATAAACCTTTGCTTGGTTTCCATCTTTATACTTTGACCAATGTCCCTCTTGTTTGAGGTCTCTTTTTCTTCCACTTAACTACAAAAATCCCAGATGAAAGGATACTTTCTTCTGGCATTTCCTGCTTTTCCCCCCATGAAAACACCAATGTTTCCATGATCACACCTTTCTCTCAACTTGGTTCTAACCTCATTCCCAAGGCACTTGTACTATGCCTCATAAGGACTTGAAAGATGATTTGCACAAATATTCCTAAACAATTCTGCTTTCCTTTATTCTGTCCCCAGGACATTTTGGCTTAGACATGAAATTCCAGCCTTCAGCAGACATCTTCCAGGCTGCCTTTTTGTCATTGCCATCTGTTGAGGATCCATCATTCTGACTTCTCCTGGTAACAGTACCTCTCTTTTTCTTTAGGAATTATTCTCTCTGCTGTGTTTTATGCATTTTTTTCCTCTCTGGTGTTGTGAAAGAGTCTTATCCTCTCTCACCCAAGAAATAGGCAGGCTAGATATGCCTGTAACGTGGTATCTGAAAATTAACATAAGAAAAGTAAAAGAAATTGAAATTTTTTGGCTCATTGGGATCATCTGGAGAAACTGGATTCTGTTCCTGAAGCAAACATCCCTGATGCTATCTGAGTTCCTGTTCTTTTCAAAACTCTTTCTTTGGTTTGGGACTAGATGATGAATAGTGATACATTTTTTTTTTTTTTTTTTTTTGCTTAAACTGGCTAGCGTTTTATTCATTATTTGCAACCCTCCAAGTCTAACTGACATACTATTATATTTTCAAGATTAAGAAGTCATCACAGTACATGTGTAGATATAGAATAATTATGTTTGCTTTTTCTGATGCTGATGTCTTGTCCTAGAGCCTTGATGATGGAAAGGTTTTATTTATCTTTTTATACCCTATCAATGTGGGCATAAGTGTTAGAGATCTAATGGACTTGAGCAGCTTTCTACTGAGTGATACACCAAAAAGTAGATTATGGTGATATTTTATTTGTACTGAAATGTGATTTTATTTGTATGTTAATAAAGTTGCTTTGGGGTCAGAGCAAGCTATAGCAGAAGCTGAGCAATGGTGGTGCACGCCTTTAATCCCAGCACTTGGGAAGCAGAGCTAGGCAGATAGATCTCTGTGTGTTCAAGGATACACCCAGCATGGTGACACACGCCTTTAATCTCAATACTAACCATAGAAGACCTGGAGGTCTGTACAGACAGGCAGTGACGAGGAGGTCATGTGGTTGGGTTTACAACCAATGAGAAGGCAGAACAGAAAGTCTATAAAAAATGACAGGACACAGGAAGTAGATCCCTTGTGGAGAGGAAAGACAACAGCACCAGTGAAGGGTAAGGTTTTCAGCTCTTCACTATTGCTCTGACCTCTTGGCTATTAACTCAGCATTTAGCTCTGTGTTTTGTTTGTTTTGTTTTTTGTTTTTTTAGACAGGGTTTCTCTGTGTAGCTTTGTGCCTTTTCTGGATCATGCTCTGTAGACCAGGCTGGCCTTGAACTCACAGAAATCCACCTGCCTCTGCCTTCCAAGTGCTGGGATTAAAAGCATGCACCACCACCACTGCCCGGCTCTGTGTTTCTTATTTAACAAGACAGTTACATCTACAGTAGATGGTGAGAAAGTAGGAGTTACAAAGCAGAGCCAGTCTCTGGAACTGGGGTAGAGTTCTGGTATCCCAGCCATTAAGTATGAAGACCACAGATACCTGACTCTTCCAGATTTAGACCAGAGAGATACAAGTAGGTGACCTACCTACTATTTCAAAGGAGATATCTTCTTTTGCTCAGTAGCTGATGTTTCTAACAGACTCCATTGTAGCTTTTCACTGATTAAACAAACAGTATAGACCAGTGGTTCTCAACGTTCCTAACGTTCTTCATGTTGTGGTGACCTCCAGCCACAAAACTATTCTTGTTGCTACTTCATAACTGTAATTTTGCTACCATTATGAATCCTAATATAAGTATCTGACATGCAAGATATCTGATATGTGACCCCTGAGAAAGGGTCATTCAACCCCTAAAGGGGTCACGACCTGCTAGTATAGAGGCTAAAGAAAAGAGATTTCTCTCTAGGTAGATGGGCACACTGAGCAGGCGACAGGCATTGCTCAGAAGTCCAGAAGCTAACTATTAAAATGTGTGAATTGGGGACCAAGATTAGTGCTTTTGGAGTGAGACTGAAGGGTAGAGAGGTACACAGCAGCAGAAGTGAAAATACTGAGGAAATGAGTGCTGTTGACTGGAGAGTTTCACCACTTTCTGCTTGATTCTGATTTGTTTTTGGATACATGGATGGAGCTGGACTTCAAGAATGCTTCAGCCATGGGCACAAAATGAAGACAGCAGGGGCTGGGGACAGGAAAGGGTCAAATGAGTCTCACTTTGGGGGCTCTTTACTCTCTTCTTGGAGCCTATTATTTTATGTAATTTGCAAATAACTTTGGAACTTATTCTGTATTTTAAGGCTTATTTTGTGAAGCTATTATAGATTTAACACTCTATAACAAAAGTTTCTTATGAGAATATAATGTTTTTTTTATTCCTTTTACATACCAACCACAGATGCCCCTCTCATCCCTCCTCCCTCTCCCCCCACCTTGGGGAGATAGCTAAGCCTGGTATATTTAGTTGAGGCAGGACCAAGCCCCTCCCTGCTTTATCAGGGGTAAGCAAGGTATCTGACCATAGGTAATGAGATTCAGAAAGCCGGTTCATGCATCAGGGATAAATCCTGATCACACTGCTGGGGGCCCCTCAAACAGACTCAGCTACACAACTGTCTCCCATATATTGATGACAGCTTATGTTGGAGAGGATGTGGAGCAAGGGGAACACTCCTCCACTGTTGGTAGAAGTGAGAACTTGTACAGCCACTTTGGAAATCTTCAAAAAATATTATAGAGCTATTGCAATAAAAAAATCCAATATGGTACTGGAACAAAACAGACACATAAACTAATGGTATATGACCAAAGACCTAGACATGACTACTCACACTAAAATTATCTGATATTTGACAAAGAGGCAAATACTACACACTGCACCTCTAACAAATTGTTCTGGGAAAACTCACTGTTCACATGTAGAAGAATGAAACTAGACCTGCGTCCATTGCTCTGCACAAAAATGAGATGCAAGTGGACCAAAGACATCAATTTTAAGCTTGAAGAACTAAAACTAGAAGAAAACAGAGGCAATACCCTATAAGATATAGGTGTGGAGAGGATTTTTTAAATAGGACTCCATTTGCCCAGGAACTGAAGATCACATCTGACACCTGGTACCTCATGAAAGTAGAACATTTCTGTACAGCAAAGGAAATGATCAACTGAGTAAAGAAGAAACCCACTGAATGTGAGATAATTTTTGCCAGCTATACATCTGACAGAGGATAAATATCCAGAATATTAATTAAACTCAAAAAGCAAAGAGTCAAGGAAACAAATGACCCCAATTAAAAAATGAGCTAGGAATCTAAGCAGAAAGTTCTTAATAGAAGAAATAAAAATGGCCAAGAAATACCTCAAAATTGTTCATCATCTTTAGCAATTATGGAAATGCAGGTTAAAACAACTATGAGATTTCATCTCACACTAGTCAGAATGGTTTAGACCAACCAAAGAGTTGACACCAAATGCTGGTGAGGTTGTGGGGAAAGAGCAACCCTCGGTCACTGTTGGTGGGAGTCCAAAGTGATGCAGCCACTGTGGAAATCAATATGGAGAATTCTTTAAAAACAAAAATAAATCTACCACAGGAGTGCACTAAACCACTCCATGGCATATGCCCAAAGGCTCAACATCCTCCTTGGCAGATATTTGCTCTGCGATGCCCATTGCCATCAGGTTCACAATAGCCAGGAAATGATGACAACTGACATGTCCTCCAACAGATTAGTGGTACCTGAGAGAGAACACCTACTCTCCAATCCCCCACATTTAACCCATCACTGGACTTTGTCATGTCACCTCATGAATCCATCTTCAATCCATTCCCCCTTTCATTTCCATAATCTCATATTTTTCTCAAGATTAAACTCAAGTGGACCCAAATTTACCACCTCCTGTAGCTCTCCACATTGCCATCAGTGTTTTCTAAAATGTATCTAAGAAAGTCCTGTATCTTTGATTATCTTATTCATTTTCATTAATACAGCATGGATATTTGAATTTTAGGGGTTGCTCCTCCTGTGTGTGTTTTATATGGTGTTTTAACAGGACAAAAAGGAAAAGAGAAAATGAGGAACAGTACAAAGATAATTACATTAATTCACTTTATTAATATTTGAACTCCCACTAAAGCTACCTACCTGTTCACATGGATGAACAAGAAGGGAGTCCTATAAGATTTCAGTTTCATTTACCAAAACAATTAAACAGTTAAAATTTACCAAGTGCTGACTCTGTATTAAACATTGTACTGAGTGGTTCATTGAAATGATCTCCATTGGTCTTCACATCTGCCCGAAGAAGTCAGGATCATTTTCCCTCATTTTATGTAGAATACAACTGAGGCACAACAAGCGGAAAGCTAATAAGAAATGGGTCTGAGAGAAGCAGCTGGGCTGAAATTTTGAACTCTTTTCAAATTCAGACCAATAGCACACAGTCATTGCTCCATTAGAAGAATAGAGCAGGAATTCTTGAGTGATTGGAATACAGTGTGAAACAGAGATACCAGCAATAATATAAATACAGAGACAGGAACAGCTCCTACCTACCATGAACTTTTAGAAGCTTCCAGAATTCCTGGTACACAGTAAAAAGGGAGCTCATCTCTCTGACCCTTGGCTTGCTGCCTAGAGCTTCTTGGATAAATGTCATTCTTACTCTAAGAATTTACACATAGAAATTTATTGTACTACTTGAATTTTATGTTAAAAACTCCTTTTAGTTTAAAGTCTTAATTGCCTATTTTATTTCCTCTGGGTTTGTACCCTTTAAAACTTGAAAATAGACACTAATCCTTTTAGAATGTTTCAGCAGTCATTATCCTTAATAATCTTATTTATTTAAAATATTAATAATTGAACTTTAAAGGTAATTTACTCTCTACTTCTTTTTTCTAAGTGAACTTCATTTTCACTCAGTGAGACTTCACTTAATTCCATCCTCTTAATAAAGTAGATTAAGCACTTGTGTTTAAATTTTATGCCTTTATAAGACATTTAGTGTGAACTCTAGCATAATGTAGAAGAATATCATAAGCATGAGTCCTGATGTATGCTTTGGTTCACAGAAGGTAGTTGAGGCAGAGGCAGCTTGGACAGAGCTAGGCAAAGTGGGTTGTGGGAGGTAGGACTGTGTGGTGTCTGAAGGGCATGGGTCAGGAAGTGGGTTTACAAGAGGCACAGGATGGTTCTTACACTATCTGCATTTAGAATCTTTAGCAGTTCATTCTTCTGCTCTTCTTGGTGGTGACAAGAAACAGCTGAAATGCATCACCCCAAAGAGATCTTGCTAGATCTTGTATTCTGTACGGACTATGAGTTCATGGTGGAGGGATGGTGGGAGAAAGTGGCATGTTTTGATGAAACCTTGTTAAAATGGTGTAGCAAAGTATCAAAACTCAGTATTATATATTTATGTTGATAAATGTTTATGTATTTATAAATAAATTATAAAAGTAATTTATGAATATAATTATATGTATAAATATAAATAAATATAAAAACAGTCTTCAGTACTTGGTTACACTGTTTTATATATATAATATATATTTGCTATACCATTATATATATATCATTTATTTTTTAATATATTTAAAAATATATTTGTAAATGCATTTACAAATAAAGATATTTATAAATAAATTATATATATATATATATATATATATATATATAGTACTGCATTCTATATTTATAGCAATGTTTAGAGAAGGAATATCTAGCATGTGTAGGCTTGGAGCCATCTCTCAGCCTGTGAACCACATCAAGACATCCCTGGCATCAAAACGGTCAATTCAGAAGAAAATGAACACTTTAGGAGCACTGGAATTGGATTTGTATTCTAGGCTCAGGTACTTTACAGGTCTCTTAGCTATCTGTGGCTTTCAGGATGAACACTTTCAGTTTTCATGCCTTTATCCAAATAGATAAATTATTAGTATGGACTTTGAAACTGTCATTGTTTTTAAAAAGTACAATGTAATTTAAGCCAGACAAAATTCTGGCTTGAAGGAGGGTGGGAGTGGGCATAAAGTCCCACCCTTGGCTAAGAAACTTCTGGGAACTGATAGCTTCTGGGAGAGGATGAGTTAGTTTTCTCTAAGGGTGTGGCCCCTGGGAAATGAACTACACTCCAGTGGATGGCCACACTCCCAGGAGTGTTTGTGCAGGACAAATTGGACACAATGAACTTACTGAAAAATGAGGATACAAAGTTGGGCTAGTATGGAAGGGGTGAACCAGGGAGTAGTTGGGGAAGGGAGTGAATATGATAAAAATACAATGTATTAAATTACCAAAGAATTAAATAAAAATATTTTAAATTCTTTCACAAAAATGTAATGTTGTAAGAGCTAATATATGCCTCATTAAACAGAGAGGAGGAAATAAAGTTAAGGTCTTATAATGTCTCCAAAGAACTTCCTAAAACAAGAAATAAGTTGTGTTTCATGAAAATATCTTGAAGTCATGTTTTATAGGATGGAGGAATCATGGATCTCAGGTAAGCTATTGGCCACATGGACCAGGAAGAGGTCAAGCAGAAGGAAAAGCAGAAATCAGACAATTAGACAGTCTGAATTTAGAACAGATACTGAACAATTTATCAGATTTACAAGGGGAGGGGATGTTAGTGAAAAGTAATCTTCATGTCTCACTCCCTTGGATTCCCAAACTAGAGCCCTAGTTTCTGAGTCAGAGCTAAACATCAGCATTTTGAGGCATCATTGCTCAACAGAGCCATGTAGCACTCTGATGATGCAAAATCCCCCTTGAACTCTGTGGCGTCTTGACCTTGTCTGAGGAAGACTCATTTGTGGCTGGAAGCTAGTGAGCAAGTTGGCTAAAAGGCTCAAAGATGAAACACAGGGCTCCAGCAAATAGTTTTGGAACACTCGATGACCCTTTTGGGAAACAAGATAATCTCATGAAATTGGGCTGTCTGGCGGCTGCATTCCTGAGGCAAAGCAAACAAAGAAAGCACTGAGATGTGTGTGTGGGAAACTAAAGTTGGTTTAGAACTAGCTGGATGATGATCGTGATGATGGTGGTGGTGGTGGTGGTGGTGGTGGTGGTGACAATTTCGTAGTATTGTAGGGAGAAAGAATGTATTTGGGTACGAGCAAGTTACATTCTTACTTCTGCTTGCAATTTTGATACAGTCCTTTATTCTCAAAAGAAAATTCTCATGGGATTGTTGTTTCACTTTGAGCTCACATTCTTTTGAGATAGTTAAAGAAGTACCCATTTTATGGTACAAGCTATTATGGGTATTCACGCTATCAAGCAACCAAGCAATACTGAATGGAGTAGAGTTTTGTAGGAGTGAAAAGCTGTAGATGGACCAACATGGAGAATATGAGATAAGATAAAATGAAAGGAAAGAGTTGTATGTAAATCTTACACAGAGAACACTGAGCCAGAAGTCAGTATGACATCATCAGATTGTCAGAGTAGGAAAGTAACCAAAAGACCATGGTGACAGCAAGTTAGGATTCAGGATAGGTTGATAGTAGGTGGATTGAAATGCCAGCCTTGATAGATTTAGCTTAATTGAGAATTCACAGAAAGTAAAGACGAGGCTCCATTGTCTGCTTTGTTTTTCCTTGTTGAGCTGAGATGGAATTTCATAAGTTTGTCTTTAGAAATGCAACTTTGGTGGAAGAAGGAAAGTTAATCAATTACAGTAGAAGGCTATTTCAGAATGTACTCAGTACTTAAAGTCAATGACCTGGGCCTAGAAATTGGGAGACACATAGAGAGAAGAGGCAGATTTAAATTCTATGCTGAGATGGAATAATGTGCATGAATGAAAGGTCAAGTGTACTGATTTGGCTTGGGGATGGGTGGGGGAGAACTGTTCCTAATTCTGATGACATAGTAGATGGTGGTACAATGAAGTGATGTGAAAAAACTATGTTCCATGCTATACATGCTGTTTTAGAAGAGCCCAGTCTCAGTAATAAGAGCCAGCCACAAGGTGCAGTGAGACCAAAAAAAAGGCAGACAGATCTGGAGCTGCATAGAGTACAGCTTACTTTGGATTTATGAGTGACAGTGCGTCTTGAGGGACTAGCAAGAGAAGTAGATTTCTGAAGTTTAAAGGTGTGGGGGAAGGGCTCATGTACTAAACTGAGAAATTTGGCTCTGACCAGCTAGAATTATTTGGCTGTTCTCGATGATTAATGTACTAGTGTCAGTTAAAAAAGCAATGTGGAAACAGTGCCTGGTGCATCCCATCACACAACTAGCTTAATGACTTTGTTCTATGGGACCAGTGTGATCTGGTGGTAAAAACAAAAATCATGACCAAGATGGCTATATTCACATTAAGCTGGGTCCCTACACATACTTATTTATATAATGAGAGAGAATGTTTTCTTTGAGGGGAAAAGCATTTTTCTGTGAGGATATAAAATGGTATCTGGTTTCCACCTTCTCAAAGATACAGGGCATCCTATGTGTAGAAGCTACATTCTGACATCTCCAAGTTTTTCCAGATGCAGCTAGAATACACATCCTAGTTTCTTCTTCAGGAAGGTGTAGTCCTGTGGTTAAGCTCTAGCTGACAACTTCTGTCCTTTTCTCTTTGCTTGTCCAAATAGAAACCCCTCTGAACTACAAGGCTTGATGAAAGAACCTCAAGTCATCTACACTCCAGACTTAGTATGCAGAGGAGGCTTTTGCCTGCTCAGTATTTTTCCATGAGTAAAACCAGGTAGCAGTTGGGCCTGCTATAGACATCACCCTCTCACATTATACTCTTCCATTCATTTGCTACTTGCATGTTTATTACCAAGGACTAATTATACTCCTGCTACTACATTAGGTTCTGGGAATGTAGTTTAGAGCAAACTATGTGAACTTCTTGACCACCAGGAGCTTGTAACCAAGGAGATAGCACAGATTCTGTGCTCCTTGGTGGGTTTCAATGTACTATTTAGTTACAGGAAAGTATGACTTCTATCCTAGTACTTTCTTGTTATGGACATTGAATAACAGAATGGAAAGCTCACAACTGAGTCAGTGTTCACTATTAGCTATTAATATCATAATAGCAAAGAGCTGTAGAGAATAGAAAAACCTAGATTTGAATCTTCATCAGTCTGTGCTGTTAGAATTTGACCCCAAACTCTTGTGTCCCTAAGGATGTTGCTATTGGAAGATAAGACAGTGATGAAATTGCTGCTCTCTGGGAGAGTGTTGTTGAAGATATAGTTTCCTTTTTTTGGTTGGTATCAGGAAAAGCCTTGTGAGGACTGATAGATTGGATAACAGGAAGCAGTTTCAATTGGAATAAAAGATTGATTAAGTGGAAGGCATAACAGAGGTAGGAAGATTGAAGGCTTGGAAGTCATGAATAGAGACAGACTCATGCCCAAGACATTTTAGAAAACTGGATGTCATTTCTCCCTATAATACAATAATCTGAGGGTGCGGGGAAGGGATGGCTACATTTCAGTTCCAAAGAAGTACACCAACAGTTTCACAGCATAAGCATAGCCTTTGGGAAACATTTGAACAGAAGGAATCATCTCTGCAAGAAAAATAGGTAGGCCAAAGCTCAGCAAATATTGGAAAGCCACAGTCACAAACAACCTTCCTTTTGTGACCCTTTGGCCCCTGTGGCAAAGAATTACAGCATTCCTGGAAGGTCTGATTTGTCATAAAATCCCCAAAAGAACAAGTGTTCACTCACTGCTCAAATTGCCATCTTTAGCTGGGGGCACTTTAGACTAGTCAAGGGAGCCTTGATGATGCTTATGTGTCTGCTCCATCAGACCTTTAAAGTTAGACACTCTGGGGCTCACACTCATGCCTCAGTGGTTCTGAAAAGTACATAGCCTCACCTTGCTTCCAGTTCTGCTCTCTCTGCATTGTGCTTATGGGTGAGATATGATCTCTCAACTCTCTGCTCCTCCTGCCATGCCTGCCAAATGCTGCCATGCCTCTCTGCCAAGATGAACACTCATCCATCCGTCATAGCCAACAGAATCTTTTTCCTTTCACAAGTCACCATTGGTCATGATATTTTATCACTGCAATGGAAAAGTAGCCAATACTCTTGCTAATTAGATAAGGTCTGTCCGGGATAACATCTTGTGATTAATATAGGAACCTTAGTTCCACCTGTAACATCTCTTTACCTCATCACTGGCTGATGTCTACACTCCCATTACAATGGAGCTAGAGGCAGGAGGAATATGTGTTTGAAACCAGCCTAGGCTACACATCAAGACCCTGTCCCAAAAAGACATTCTTCACTTTTGTCATACACTGTTGCTAATCGTGGGTAGGTAGACAATCATTCGTCTTCACAGATCTTGTCTTCACTGCAGTGGGAGCGACTTATAGGTGTGTGTGTATGTGTGTGTGTGTGTGTGTGTGTGTGTGTGTGTGTGTGTGTGTGTGTGTGATGAGAGAATCCTGAAGGTCACATGAGGATTTATCTACCACAGTAGCTATGACTATAATTTTTCAATCAATAAGCGATCATTAAGCACTTACCATCTGTCGGGCGTGGTTAGTTTATATTTGAAGGCAAATAAATGCTTTAAAAATAAAGCAGAATTTGGGTTGCAGGGAACTTCGTTGAAAGTTACTTTAAGTAGGGTGATAAATGTTGGCTTAATGGAGAAGATAATATCTAGGCAAACCTCCTTGTAATAGCAGTGGCTTTCCTCTGACATAGGATGAGCACTCTGCACATGTTGCCAACTATTGCCCATTCATGGCAGATCTTTATTATTATGGAAATACTGAAGGAAAGTCAATTCTGTATTTGGCTTTTTTACATGTTAATGGAGACTGCACATCAAAATGACCCATAAGGCAAAGATGCTGTGGGCCATACAGAAACCCTTGATGTTTCAAGGTTGTACACAGTGCAGAAGTGTGCTGTGAAAAACAGGAATAGGACACTGTCATTCTGTGGTTCTGTTGATGTATCTGTATGACACTGGGCCTCAGCAAAGAATATAGTTTATTGACTGACTTTCTGTTTAATTGATGGATTTGATAAACTATACAACAAACATGATATGTTAGGCTTTGCACTAATTGTGGTGATTTCAAAGAAGAATAGGACATACTTCTGGCTTTGAATAATTTACAATTAATTAGGATAGATTCATAACTTAAATGATGCCACCAAGCTGATAAATCAGAGAATGAAAACATCCTTTCTAGCATATACTAGTGGGACTATTGAATCAAGAATTAGGACAATTTCTCAAATATCTCTCTGAAGATGCTTAGTATTCCACACATCCAAGCTGGTGTTGATGAAACATTCATGCTTGGCCACACATGGCTGCCTTGAGCTCATATAGGGCAGAGGAAACAGTGAGTCAATGTTGTCCCTTGATCACAGGACACTGGAGGGAAGAACAGCCAGAATTAAATATTGATAGGACAGGATTTATATAGCTATGTTTAGCACAGTAGTTACAGCAAATTCTATGCTTGGAAAACTTGGGAGCAGCAGGCTATCTCCAGTGTTGTATGCCAAGGGTACTGTATGAGGACTATCCTGTGAGACCTGTCCTCTGCTTTGGACCCTAGAGCACCAATGCCAGTAGATGACTGTGGCTGACATGCAAGCATGTCAGGAGCTAAATAAACCCCATCCCTTCTCTGTTGCTGGGAAACAGGCCACCCCACAGTTAAATGGCTTAGAACTACTTTTTTGGTTAGCTCATAGTTGTGCAAATTAGGCTTAGGTGGGAAGTTCTTATGTAAGTCAGTTTTGGGGTACTCAGCAGAGCTTCTTAGCCAGGAGCTGGCAGTTGGTTGATGTGTCAACTGGGGGCTGTCCGGTTTGAAATAGCTTTGGTTTAGAGCCATAGAAATGGGTGGGGGTGGGGGCTCCATCTTATATGATCTTATATGATTTTCCAGAGAGCTGTTCTGGGCTTATTGGGAAGGTATTTGAAGTATTCTAAGAGCACCAGCAGACCAGGCCCACTGCACAAGCAGCTATGGAACAGGTGTTAGTAACCCATTAACCCAAATGAAGTTATGCATAAAGGGCAGTATTCAACTTCTGGTATGTGTCAACTCTCTTCTATTTATGAATAATATGGTCTCAGGTAAGTTTCATTATTACTCTGAGCCCAGGTTCTTATATGTAAAATTAAGTTACAAATTGTGACAATTCCATATGAATATTATGAAGGTCAAATCACATTATGTAAAACAATGCAATAAATTGCTGGCACATGATACATTTTTAATAACTATTAATGGCCATTATTATCATGACCACTTCCTTATCATCACAAAATAGCTCTATTATTCCTTATTTTGCCTTATCACCACCACCACCATCACTTTTTCTTTCTGAAATTGTCTCTTCAGAGCCGAAAACCTGAAACTGACCTTGGACTCAGGAGATCCTTGGTTTGAGACTACTGTCACCAGAATGGTTTTATGAACTCGGTGTCTCTGAAATTTATATGTCATTCGCCTACATGGCTTTGTATTTTTAGTGTTATTATTACTTAGTCAATTATGAACATATATGTGGAGAAAACAGTTTATAGGTTCAATGAAAGTAGTATTAGTGCTTTTACTATATAATAAGAAACCACAAAAATATTCAGTGAGAGACGTTCATAAATTTTCTCCTTTTATGAACCTAGTGAGCCATGCTTCTTCTATGTGCTTGTCTAGTCTGATATCAGATGAACATTTAAGAACCTGAGATCAGCTCATTGTGAGCTAAAGTGACTGCCCTGGGTTAGTTTCATTTGGAACAACTAAGCTCTAATTACTGCAGCCCCTTATTCCCCAACAGCATTGCTCAACTTTTTATTATAATGTATCAGGAGAAGATAGAGATAGAAAGAGAAAGGGATGATAGAGGTTATGTAGGAACGATAGATACCACAGGGAGAGAGGATGGTGACAGAGATGATAAACAGTGTAACCAGAGAAATGGAGATACAGAAATACTCAAGGCCACTGCCCCTTCAAGATAGGCTCAGAAATGGTATGCTCCTAGTTGCACTGCTTCTTATGGGCTAAAGTTAGTCACATGGATGGATAATAGATTACCTATTATGTAGGATGTAGTTAAAAAAAATAGGGAATGGGGTCAATCTACCTTAACACCCAAATATTTAAAATATATCACTTACATTCTTCTTCACATAACCTTTTTGAGTGCCTAAGGCACATAGTTGTTCTTTTATCATATTGTTGACATCAATGACTTCAAGCTGTTTAGTTGGTTTCCTACATCAGAGTTCATTGACTTGAATTAATGTGGCAGTGATGCTTCACTTTACTATTTCTGAAAAGCTAAGCATTGCTTTCTTTTGGTTGAGACATAGATTAGATTAAAAATCCAGGATAAAGAGCAATTCATTTGGCAATCATTTTGAGCAGTCTATTGGCAGAGATGCTTAAAGAACAAATTACACAGGACATAGGAGTAAAGCTGTGTTATCTGAGCCCCATAAAAGTCACTGCTCTGGAGGGCAACTGGCAGATGGCCAACCAAGAGATGGTTTTCCACTCAGGTTGGTGTGTCCTTACATGGTCTAGGCAGCTCTGGGAATCCTTCTTTTGATCTTCTGCTCTGCCCAATTTAACCCCACTTTGCCAACCAGTTCTTAGCGGTTCATGTATATAGGGTGAGTGCTAATCATTCATAAAAGATACACTTCTGGCAGAGCAGGTCATTCTTAGACATGGTTCATATTATCAACAAATGGGCTATTCATAAGTAGGGATAGTCTTATCAGTCCATGTGAATGGTAGAAACACTGAACTAACCCAAAACAACACTGTCTATTAGAGGAATACAGAAGCCTTCCTTTTATCCATAGGCCCTTCTAGCCCACAAAATTAGGGGAGACAGTCATTTTCTTAAGAGAAACTCCTACATTAGCCTAGACATTTTGGAAGGTTGTGGAAACTTTAGGAGATGGGACTTTGTTAGGGGAGGGAGATAGGTCACTGGAAGTGGTGATGATGGTATGACTTATCCCAGGCCATTCTATCTCTCTCTTTATGCTTCCTGGACACTTTGAGATTGAAAATGCCTCTACCACATATTCCCATCACAATGTGCATAGTGTCAAGCAACTATAGATACAGCCCTTTGAAACTGTGAACAAATACAGTTTGATATTTTTTTTGTCTTTGTTTTCTTGATTTTGGAGGATTTTGTTGTTTTATTTGTTTTTTGAGGAAAAAAATGTTGAGTGGGTAGGAAGGGGGAGAGTATCTGAAAGGATTTGAAGGAGGGGAAGCTTATGATAAAAATGTATTTGATTTTAAAAATAGTTTAAATAATAAAAGTATAATAAATAAGTAAAGTAGTACTAGGAACATCTATATCTAGAAAATATAGATGGTGTTTTATTGTCACATATGATTAGAAAAACAATGTTCTTCATTGTACTTAAATACAATTGCTGCTTTGAAAAAAAAAAAAAGAAACTGTGGACCAAAATGAGTAATTCTCTTTAAGTTGTTTGCGTGAGATGTTTGGTCAGAACAATGCAAGACATCAATACACTCTATCTCCCTCCATGGCTAGTTGTTATAAATTGACAAGAGTATTGAGGAGCTTTAGGAATGGCAAGGCATTGGCCATGAAGCTTCCATTTTTCCTTAACTTATAAGGCTAGAATGACATGATGATCGTACTAATACAAATTAGAAAACAGAGATACAAAAACAAAAACTCTAATTTTATAAGTCAGTCTATCAACAAACCATTGATCTACGTATGAATCCATAAGTCTCCTCTAAGGGCCCAGACAGAGGTGTCTCTTGCAAGGTGTCAGCCTCTCTCTGGATAGCTCTATGACCTGATGGACCCAGAGTACACAGTATTCTGTGTAGTTTGAGCTAAAGCCACTCTGAGCCCACATGACTTGAATAAGACCATCCTTGAACAGGCTACAGGGGAGAAGTAAATTATGTGGGATTTGACTGCTGTGGTCTTTTCTTCCTTTCAGACTCCTCTGTACCTTCAACTCTGCCACCATCGTCTTTACCTAGACAACAGAGGAGCAGAGCATGACAGCATTTTCCTTTGTCTGTGATTTAGCCAGTGAGGAAATAGACAATGAATGAATAAGTCAGTGAATAAAGAAAGGACACCAAAACTTAATGAACTTTTCTACTGCTTTCTTAAAATTTAATATCTTCAGGTGTGGAATCTCATACTGGTAATACCAGAACTCCAGAGGCCTAGGTAGGAGAACCATGAGTTTGAAGCCACCTTAGGCTATACAGAGGAACTTTATCTCAAAAAAGTAACAGATTTGTTATGAGAGAATTCATGATGAAAACAAGATTAATATAAATTTAAATATTGTATAACAAGTTATTAATTTTAAGAGTAAATATTCAACTAAGAGTAAATGTACAATTTGATACAATTTGAGAGAAATGAGAATTTTATATAACTTGTGTTTTCAAGGCCTACTAAATTATACTTCTTTCCCCATGAAGTAAAGTTGTTTTGTTTGCAGGAAATAGTGAGATATTACTTCATTTGATGGTATCTAATTTACTAAATATTGCCGTGCCTAACAACAGATTTTAAGTAGGGAATATTGGCATAGTTATTGACCTTATAGAACTGAGAGTATCATAGAAGATATGCTCAGCAAGAAATGAAAACTCATGATTTCAGTGAAAAGAGTAAATAGTCATGAGTACTTGAAACAGGGAATCTCATTTATTTTCAGAGGACTTGGGAAGGTTTCCCCAAAGGAACACTGTTTGATTTTAAACTTGAAGAAAAGTTAAGAATTTTTAGGTGATAGGGCTTGGAAAGGTTGACATCTATGTTGCCTCCAGAAGAAAGAGCCCCTGTGAATGCTTAGGCTTAAAGTAAGTTTGGCCGTAGGAAGCCTAGACTTTAATGGCTGAGCAACCATCATAGAGAACTCTTAAAAATTGTAATAAGGATGCTGAAATGTAGCTCTCCAAAACTGATTGCTTATGGCAGGGGTTCAGGTGGGAAATATTCCATTTTCTTTAAGGGGCTAGCCACTAGGAGTTTGACCATGTTCCGGTAACTATATGAGCAACAAAAATTAGACTTGTTTTTGTTTGTTTGTTTGTTTGTTTTAGGGGGGAGGTCACAAGGGTTGGGGATGGACCTGGGAGGACTCAGAAGTGAGTGTGATCAGTGTGCGTTATATGAAACTCTCAAATAATCAATAAAAATATTATGTTGGACACAACATAAAAAGAGGTTTGGCTGGAGTGAAGAGAAAGTCAGGGCATCAATAACAAAGACAAGTGTGGTCCAAAGCCAAGGAAGGTTTTCTTTCTGTTTGCTATTTTTGCTATTATTATTAAGTCCCTGTTTATAGTTTATAGTCAATTGTTTTACAAAGTTTTGACCATGTTATTTTTAGCACCTTAGAGAACTCTGTTGGTCCTCATATACAATACATCTCTTCCCCTGGCTCTGTGCCAGTCTATATCACCTCTCAGTGTGGCACTATGTGTCATCTTCTTGGTGTCTCCCTGTCCCCTGAGTATCTTCAGTGAGCTCTGTATTCAACACTGGATCCTGGGAAACCTCGCCTTACCCCCAATTTGCTATTTCTTTTAGCAGCTTACAAGTCCTATAAAGATTTTTCTCCCTAAGTCTTTTGAATTATTGTCAAAGTGAAATTTCACAAGACGCTGTGTCAGATGTTTCCTGTATCTATAAGCATTAGAATTATAGCATCCTCTTTAAAAAGCAAAGGAAACTCTGAAGGGACACAACACACCCTCTGGATGGTGTGCTCTGTTCATTTCCATTACAAGCAAGGCGTGTATTGCTCCACATGCCCTTAGCTCTCTGCTCCCTGGGCAAGAGAACCCAAAGTAGAACAATAAATTAGATGACCGACTGCTGTGGTGGGTTGCATTTTCTTTAGCACCTACTTGGCTTCCGGTTAATATTTGTGATTTGTTGAAATATTGAGTCACACTCCATGGTATTTATTGAAGGGAATCAGGTGGTAGAAACTGGGCCTTAGAAGCTGTGGGTTTGAATTCCAACCTTGTTCTCTGCTTTGCTCTTGTCTTTCTGTACCATAGACAATCACAGTGCTTCTTACAGCTGTGGAGGAGAAACACAATTCCTTCTCTCCTATTATATATTGTAGTTATGGCATGTGAAATAAGGCTGAAAAAAGAAAAACAACAAAACGAAATGAAGTTCATTAACATGTGCAATACATACACACATACTATCATGAGACTCTGTTGATAGGTAACACAAAGTAGTGGTTAAAATTTGGAACATCGACACATAACTTATCGGAGAGTGGTTAGTATTTGGAGTGTACACACCTAACTTAGAAGCATTGATGAGATAATATAATGTGGCTTTGGGAAAGATAAATGGGCCCCAAAGAGAATAAACAGGAAATATGATAGTTTATGACAGTGCCACCCTGTGTGTGGTAAAATTCTAGAAGGGAAGATTAGAGTTGCTCCCAGGGAGGGTGTTTATGACAACTGAGTTCTCTTGGGGGCCTCTGGTTTTAGTCAAATAAAGAATTTCAAGGACCTAAATGCTTAACTGACATTGCAGTATGGACCTATAATCCAAACACTCAGGACACAGCAACAGGGGATCATGAGTTCTAGGCTAGTCTGACTGTCAACTGAGATCTTGTCTCAAAGAGGAAGGAGGAAGAGAGGAGGAAGAAGAGAAAGAGGAGAAGGAGGAGGAAGAAAACAACTTTAAGTTCTTTGTATACAAAATAATTCTTACGTCAAAGAAGTATCATTTGGGGTCCTGAAACCATATTCTGAAACACTGTTCACTAGCTCACATAGTTCCACTAGTTCTCAAGTTAAAGAGGATGTCTTAGTACTAAGAATTCCCTTTTGCTTTGTTGACAAATTCATAGACCAGTTTGTTATCCGCTCTTTAAGCTGCCCAGCAACTGCCCATGTGACATGTTCATTTTTGTCTGGGGGATAGATCTGCATCTAGAATCATTTTACACCTTTGTTACAGAATTGACTTGCAGCAATCTAGAATATGCACCTCAGAGCTGTGAGATAATAGGGAGGGAGGAACTTTGCTCTTCAGTCAGGTTTGAATCAAATGATGTGCTGTATTTTATTAAATGTTAAAAATGGACACCATTATCCTAATTTACCTCAGGTGGTGCCATCTAGCTCATGCCAGGACATGAGCTCTTCTGGGAAGATAGAATTCCTCAGAAAATCTAAGAAGAAGTTATGAAAGAAGTCAAGATGTTTCTCGTTGGTATTTATAGCATCTGAGGGATTGTCCAGCCAAAGTATGTACTTGTTTAACCACAGAACTACTGAAGGTCCTGGGCCTGCTTAAAGGGCAACTTCTGTAAAACAGAAAGTGTTTTCTAAAGAAGAATAAGGGTGAAGCTGGCGTGGCTAAAGCTGAAAAGGCCCTTTCTGTCTAGAGAAGCTCCTGCATGGTCTGTTCTTACTGGGAGTTCACCATTAAATCCTTCTTAAATATGTCCTTCACCTTTAAAGAATATAATAAAATTTATCACAAAAAGGGCAAAAAACTAAACATAACAAAAAATGTCTTTATATTTGAGAACATCCTAATTTTAGTAGAAGAGCTATATCTTGATATTTGCACCCAATTAAAACATATACATATATATAGATAGAGATAGATATGTATGTACATGTATTTATTTCAGTATGCATGTACACACACACACACACACACACACACACACACAGGGATATAAATCCAAGTGGTGCTTATCTCAGTTTTCATGTGCATTTGAAAATCTCTCAAAAGTCAAACATTTCTGAATAATTTCAGAGCAACATGTTACATGGTCTAGGTTAGTTCTGTGGTGAGTAGGGCTTAGAAAACTCAACCTAATCTGGTGGTGGGAGGAAGAACTCAGAGGAAACTTATTTATGGAGCTAATGGCAGAGCTGAAATGTTTTGTATGTTAGCTGACTGAGGAAGGCCCAATTTGGACTCCAAGGCAGTGAGACATGAGGCTGCTCGTGGTCATGCTGCAGCAACTTTGTTGAATAGCTCCAGAAGAAGCCATTCACAGATTACAGAGTTGTGTTATGCCATCCGCTGGGCCACCCAACCATTAGGAATTAGATCTGGAAGCCACTCAGAAGGTTTGGCTGTAGAACTTGCATCTTTAACCGATGCAGGGAGATCCAAATGGTGGCAACACAGGATATGAAGATTAAGTGGGGAGGAATGAAGTAAGAAGTCAGCCTCAAGTGGTTGCCTTGAAAGGGGCCTCTAGGCTGTGCCAACTCTTCAGATTTTATGCTGAACACTGATTTTAAACAAAGGTGGATCAGTTTGGAGCATTAAAGAGATCACTCCTGTGAACAGAGAGACTGGAGTAGAGAGATCTAATAGCAAATGTCTGTGACCAGTTGGGAAACTGTGGCAGAAACTCAAGTAGGAAACAGCAAAGACCCAAACAAAGGCCATGGGAATGAGTTGAGAAGACAGAATGTGTAGGTCAGCATTTTATCACTATAATGAAATACCTGACCCAGGTTACTTAGCAACTAAAGGAGTTATTTCACTCCACTTTAGAGCCTTAAAGTCTAAGAAAATGTGTCTCTATTGATTTGGTACTCTGGCAAGGATAAAGAATGATGGCTGTGATAATTTGAATGTAACTGACCCTCATAATCTCATAGGGAGTGGCACTGTTAGGAGGTGTGGCTTTGTTGAAGTAGGCATGGCCTTATTGGAGGAGTGTGTCACTGTGGAGGTGGGCTTTGAAGTTTCCTCAGAGTACTGCCTAGTGTGTCAGTTGACTTCCTGTTGCCTGCAAGATGTAGGACTCCAACTGCTCTAGCACCAGGTCTACCTGCATGCTACCATGCTCCCACCTTGAGGATAACAGTCTGAACCTCTGAAAGTATAAGCAAGCCATTCCAATTAAGTATTTTCTTTATAAGACTTGCCATGGTCATGATGTCTCTTCACAGCAATGAAAACTCTAACTAAGACAGAAATTGGTACCAGGGACTGGGGTATTGCTGTGATAGACCTGACCATGTGTTTGTTTGGAGTAATATAGACTTTGGTGCTTTGGGTTAGAAAATCAGTGGAATGCTTTAAGCACTGCTTAATAGGTCACACTAGTAGAAGTGTGGAAGACAGAGGTGCTAAGAGTTACTGAACTGTCAGGAGCTCACACAAGAGGTTTCAGAGGAGAAGAATTTTAGTGTGTTGCCTAGAGATCATTCTTGTGATAGTTTGATGAAAAAAGTGGCTGCCTTTTGCCCTTGTCCAAAGAGTCTGCCTGAGGCCAAAATGAAGAGTTTTGGATTAATTCCTTTGGCAGAAGAAATCCTAGTATAGACTAGTGTTCATGCTCACCAAGATTTATAATGAAAAGGACCAAGCTGAGCAGGGTAAATTACAAAATGTAAGTTTTGAGGAGAAAAAGAGCATCAGGAAGTGGAATGGAGCTATGTCCTGTGTTCAGAGACAAATGGATTAGGAAATGGACTATAGGGAGTGGTGACCTCATGGCAAGATCCTACCTAGCTAAGTTTCCAACTTGTGAAAAGGAACTAAAGAAAGGCTTAGAGCTGGATGTGGTAGGACACACCTGTAATCCCAGCACTGAGGAGGCAGAGGCTGGCAGATATCTGAGTTTGAGGCCAGCCTGGTCTACAGAGCAAGTTTCAAGCATAGCAAAGCTTAGGCAGTGAAAGACAGAAAGCTGGTGAAGAGGTATATGAATGAGGGGGCCATGTTCCAGCCCCAGTAAGCTAAGAACTTGGCAGCTTCGGTCATGTGGGTCTGGGTTTAGAGTTAAGGCTAGAGGAAAGGAGTTATGGAATAAAGATACTGAGTCCAGGCATGTACCAGGTTGTCCATTAGTGAAGGCCTAGTAGATAGACCATTGTGTGAAGCTGTGAAGTTGAAACTTGGATTGTCTTGGAGAACTCAAGGTGTTAGAGATGTCAGAGTCCTGGGAAACCTGCTGAGGATAGCTGCTAAGAGAAAGAGGAACCAACCCAAGAGGAAGAAATGTGTTGCAGTCAACAAAGCCTCATGGAATTGGAGATCTGAAGAGCATTGTAACATCAGACATAGAGGTGTAGATTTGGAGTTCATCCAGCTGGACTTTGGTCTTGTTTTGGTCCAGTATTTCCTTGCTATACTCCCTTCCCTATGTTTTGGAATGGTAATGTGTACCTTGTGCCATTATATGTTGGAAGTATGTGATCTGCTTTTTTATTTTTATTTTACAGGTGATTACAGTTAAGAGATTGCATGAATCTCAGAAGAGACTTTGAACTCTAGACTTTAAAACATTGTTGAGACCATTAAAGACTATGGGGCCTTTTGAAGTTGGACTAAATACATTTTGCATTATGATATTGATACAAGCTTGTGGGGGCCAGGGAGTGGAATGAGGTAGTATAAAGGTATTTGACCCCATAATCTCATAGAGAGTGTTACTATTAGTAGGGTGGCTTTGTTGGAGTGGGTATGGCCTTGTTGAAGGAAATGTGTCACTCTAGGGGTGGGCTTTGAGGTTTCCTGTGCTTAGGATACCACTGAGTGTCTCAGTTGACTTCTTGTTGTTTGCAAGATGTAGGACTCTCAGCTATTCCTCCAGCACCAAGTCTACCAGCATACCACCATGTTCCCACTATGATGATGATGGATTGAACCTCTGAAACTGTAAGTGAGCCACCCCAATTAAATGTTTTCTTTATAAGAGTTGCTGTGCTCATGGTGTCTCTTCACAACAATGAAAACCCTAAGACAATGACATATAATGGCAGGAACATGTAAGAGCAAGTGGGCCCAAATAAAACAGCAGCAGAAAGAATGAAGAGGCCCTACTTGTTCCCTTTATAACAACTCTTTTAAGAAAACTCAAGATGTTCCATGAGAGCTACCTTCCCAAAATACACCACCACCAACATAAGGACCTCTTAAGATCTACCTCTCCTGGTACCACTTCTCCCAAAGACCTTCAGTCACAATGTACCTTAGGAAGATGTGCAAGCCATATCCAAACCATAAAATAAGGAAAAGGCCATTAGTAAGGAAGAATTAATACAGTTTTTGTATCGACATTCCAGAATGTTTCCTGGCATAAAGTAGGTGTTCAACAAATTTTTGTTGACTGTTTGAAAGAATGATGAGATTCTCTCATAGGCTCAGAATGGGTAATAAACTTAAGGATCATCAAATAGCTTCTCTGGGGGTGACTGGATTTTGCCTTTGTGTTCTCCAATACCCAGGTGGGTGACATGGTTGTAATACCTCTCCCCTGGTTTCCTAGTTGGGTTACTATTGTTGTGCTAAAGACTATGACCAAAAACAACTTGGGAGGAGAAGGTTTTTATGTCAGCTTACAGCTGCAAGTCCACCATTAAGGGATGCTGTCTCCTTCGTGTATGGACTCTCCTGCTACACAAGTGGCCTCAGTGACTTTCTGAAACTATGAAGGAAGATTCCACAATCCCTTTCCTCGTGTATCCTGCATTACTGTAAAGCCAGAGCCATGCATATGACACTGCCAAGTTCATTGATGTATTTACTAGAAATCTGTCATCATCTCATTTATATAATCATTTCTCAGATTTTAAATGTTAAGGATTCAAAATAACAAATATTGGGATTAATGCATTACCTCATCCAATGGATTCTTTAGTCACAGACATTGAACAGAACTAAATACATGTTAAAAAAAAGAAAACCTTCAGTGAACTCTGCTCGTATGGCAGAGTGCTTGCCTAGCACATCCAAAGCCCTAGGTTTGATGCCTAGCACCACATAAATTTGGCAAGGCAATGAATGCTTATAATCCCATCATTCAGGGATGATGAGAAACTCAGGGTCATCCTTGATAACACAGTGAGTTCAAGGCCAGCCAAAGCTGTATGAATCCTTATCTCAAAAACAAACAAAAATTCATCAATGTAGAAATAGGAATGCTATCATTAAGTTGTTTTTAGATTGTTTCATTTTTTTTAACATATGGTTTCATATAGCCAAGGCTAGCCTTGAACTTCTGATCTATCTGCCTCTATCTCTCAAATGCTGTGATTACAGGCACACACCACCATCCTTAGTTTGTGATGTACTACAGATCAAATTAGGGGCTTTGCTCATTCTATATAAGAATTCTACCTAATGAGCTATATCCAGGTTTTGAAAGCAGCCTGTCTATAAGGAAAATGTTTCTTCAAACATTTTGAATAAGACCTTTGAACGTTATGTACACCTACTAGAGGTTTCTTTCTAGGTAAACCAAGAAGTCAAAGTTTGCAATGAGCTCTAGGCAAGTCCAGGCTTACTGAGTTTTAGGATGAGCCCTACATATTGAAAGCTAAACAACTGCTAAGTCCCACATCCTGACCTTGTCTTTCCTTAAGGAGACAAATGGAGTAGATGTTACATTGCCCAGTTCTTCCTTCTGCAGGGAAATAAGAGCAAGAAGTTTAGAGGCAAGACATGCTGCTTTAAAAGCTATCCTTTCTGTCTTGCATATATACCAATGCATTTCTTGTTTAATTAATTAGCATATGCACACTGCAGTTTTGGATAGGCTGGACTATAGGGTATTCACAGATGATCTGGCACAACTCTGGATAGATTGGGTATACACTTTTAATTGAATTCTCTTTTTATCTTTAAATTCCAGAGCAGGAGGAGCCTGGCTACCAAAATAACCCCACCCCACCTCCAAATAAGTATTTGAAAATGAATAATTGACATAGCCCATCATTTACTCAATATGAACTTATATCATGTCCTCTGTAATATATATATATATATCCAGATTGGAAAATGGAGCTTTTTTGATTAAAATGTGACTGTTTCCTTAAAGTTTCAAAATACATCAATAATGGTCACTGTCCAATTATAAACAGGTATGAATATAGAATCAAGTATAAGATGCATTGATCACATTGAGAATTAAGGAAATGTGCTCTGGGGAGCAGTGTAGTGAATAGGCAAACGGTTTGAATTGGTTATGGTTACTGATTTGGTGGTAATGGGAGATGAGAGGGAAGAGCTGCAGGAGCTAGCCCTGGATCTTCTTGCTATAGGGCATACAGGATAGAAAGAATGAGAGAGAGGGAGGGAGGGAAGGATAGAGGGAGAGGGAGAGGAAGGAGAAGGTGCTTAGAGAAAAGATGAAACCCTGTGAAATGGGTGGGAAAGGAACTAAAAGGTGGGCCCCAAATTATGACATCTGAATAACAGCACAAACACCACAGAGAGCAGATGATGGGATGGGGATTCTTGCAGCAGAGTTCAGCCAGTGTTTTATGGGCACCAGTGTGTAGTGGACAAGGAACATGACTGCGGAACTATACACATATTGAAGCAGCCCAGGCAGATCAGAGGTGCTATTATGGAGCAGGGAGGTAGTGGCTAATGCTTGCTCTGGGATTATCTCAGGAACCCAGGTATGATCTGAGCACCTGCCTGAGGCTGTGAATACCTCAAGGTCTTATTCTTGCAGGGTAGTAAGAAACATGAACTCTAAACCCTCTTGTGCATCATGCTTTGTAGCAAAAGAAGGCAAAGGGGTCACTGGCTTAGTTTGTGACTTCTTATTTGGTCAGGCACCATGCTCCTGTTCTTTGCCTGTGGTCTAGTGCATCAGAGAGTGCTGGCCACAATCAAGTCTGTGGGTCCTGAGCATCCAACTCACCGCTCCTCTATCGAACTTAACATGAGAGTAGGATTAGCCATTTCATGGGCCTCCTTTGAACAAACATCCTTGCAACATTCTGTGTTTGTGAAGCTTTGTTGATTTTAGTTACTTGGAGACACTTAATTCTTCTGTTAAAGTGGTAGCTTTGCTTTGCTTCGAGAAAGGGTTTGTGGCTCAGCTTGGTTTGGAAATCATTGTGTAGTCCAGGCTCACCTCAAACTTACGATTCTCCTGCATTGGCTTCCAAAGTGTAGAGATTACATTCATGCAACCACCATACCTGTCTTATGTTAAATAATTGTAAAGAGAAATTTTATAGGTAGGTACTATATTATCCTCATTACAAGAGGGTAACTATTACATGGTAAGGTAGTTCGCCTGAGATAGACAAATGTATAAGATACTCAGTCTCATAGATCCTTGTAAGCTCCAAAGGTAATGATACCCCAACCCAGCTTTGAGAGGAAGTGGCAACTTCCAGACAAACATTCCCATGAACATCTTTACTACATGAGCAATGTTTCCATCACCCATGTGTGCCTGCACTGGCTGCTCTCTCATGTCTGTATTTGATTATGATCACTTTCTCCTGTTCCTCCTCCTTTCTACTTTCTTTTAAAGTAAAACCTTTATTGGTGACTATTTTTATATGTTTATCATACAGGAGAACATTGTCACCAGAAAAACTTTTCTAGGGTGAACAAGTGATTGGACCAAGGTTTCAGAAGAGAAATAAGTGGGTGGTGTCTTTGGTTGTTGTACATCACTATCAAAGGATGGTAAAGGCTCTTTAGAAGTCTCACATGACACTATTCTCTGAAGTTACTTAATTGGCATGGCTGGGAAGAGAATCCACCCTTTCCTACTCATAGGGCAGTCTATGGCGAACACCATCAGCAATATATGCTGTGGTCTGTGAGGTACATCTATTAAGGCCATGGAAATCACAGGTGTAGAGGTGTAGAACTGGGGACCACATGATTCAATTCAGTAGAATTGTCCTTCACATAATCTCTCTAATACCTTAAAAGGGAGAAATGCTCTTTCCTCCCTGCAACATCATGAACTTCCTCAGGTATCTTTAGAGTAAATGAATAGATACTGATACCAGCCACAAGAACTTACGCACTTTCACATACAGCAATTTGAAGAGGATAATAATCTACAAATTGTAAACACAAGATGATCTGGGAACATCCCTCCCCACTATGCTATTTCTCTGATAGAGCGTTCTAGGGAATCTTACTGTATGTCTCCTTTCCATCTTCAGTAGCCTACCATCCCAATGTGAAGTCCAGTGTAGCAAAGATACCTCCTTCCCTAGTTGATCATCTTTAGATACAAAGGCATGGAGGGGAAATGGGAAATCTGAAACTACAGAGTGTTTTCAATCTAGAGTCAAATGAATTCTTAGGGAGTCTGCTCTTCCCATTGAATCTGTCATCAAAGATGGCTTTTGTTGTAAGATCTCTTGCCCCATACTCAGAGCAAACTCTGAAAGGGAAGAGGAAAGACAAGGATTGTGTCTGTGTATCTACTTTCACCTAACCTGTGAGATGATCAAGGGTGAATGTTTATGTTTCTCTTGCCTGTGGCTAAATCTTCAGTTCCTGACATGATTAGCAGCACTTGATTAAGCAGAAGGCATGCTGGGAATTTCACTGTAATTAGAAAACACAGGTAATATTCTCTTCCCTCTCAAATTTGTTTTTAGTAGCACAACTCAAAACTACATAGACACCTTCCTTGAGTGTGGACTCCATACCTGGGTCTGCATAGGCAATGTTTTCCAGTAGGACTTATAGAGAATCACAGCATAGAAAGATACTGTTTGCAAAAAATAAATAAATAAATAAATAAAAATAAATCACTGACTCAGGTAAAAAACATATCAGAAACTAGAGCCACATAATTAGTTTCCCATCCCTAGTACATTGAGATCTAGATCTGAGAGTCCAGATCTAGGTTACAAGCTGGGGATATAAAACTCAAAATGAACACAGAATTCAGGCTGAGATATATAGCCTAAAAATAGCCTAAAAGTAGCAAGGTGTATGAAATTCAGAGTAATCTTACTATGTTCATAATATTCAGAGCATATTGTATCCACTCCCTTTTCAAAATTTGCCCCTTATCCTCACAAGCAGATATTCTCAGTGGTCTTAGACATTCACTTCCTTACATGGAAACCAGGAATCATTTTGGCATGTCACTAAATTCCATAGAGTTTTAACAATGACATGTTTCTAGAATGTGCCTATTATTGTGACTTACTAAATGTTTCAGGGGTCTATACTTTCCTCTATATCATGCCCTACTTAATGACAGTTCTGTCTTATCTGGGTTATAGTGACACCTTCCTAAGTGTTCTCTGCCCTGCCTCCCTCTGGCTAGTCTTCCCAGTCAAGTCAGGGAATCTTTCTGAAATGTGTATTTTCTTCAGTCCCTTAAATAGAACTCAATCACACAGAAAATCAAATTCAATTAGCATGGCCTAGAATTCCTTGTGCTACACTACCTTCACCTTACTCTCCCTCATCCTCATCCTTTATGGTTTATACAAAATGGAATTTATACAGATCCTGCAATAGCAGAAAACACATTCTTCTCAAAACACATGAGGGCCATTCTCTAGGGTAAGTCACAAAACAAGTCTTAACAAACTTAAGATTCTAGAAGACATAGTTTCATGAAAGTAGGTATCAGTAGAAGGAGTAATTCAGATAATTCAGAAATATGTGAAAAATTAAACATGATCCATAACAATTGATATGTCAGAGCAGAAGTGGACAATTAAGAAATATCTTGAGAAAAAAAGAGCATAAATAAGTTTTAAAAACACCAAAATATATGGAAGCATCAATAGCAGTTCTAAGAGTTAAGTTTATAGCAATACATATCTGTATCAAAATGGAGGATTCCAAATACACAGCTCAATGTTAAGTCTAAAAGAGCCAGGAAAAGGAAATGTGTAAAATTAGTAGGAGTCAGAAAATCGTAGGTATCAGAGTAGAGAGAAATGATGCCAAGTTCAGAGGAGGGACAGAAGCAGTTCTAGTGGAGCTGCTCCGAAAGAATTGATGCATCCTTGCACCTTTAGCTAGGTTAAGAATCTCGCACAAAATCAGAACAGGAGAAGCGGAATTACAACAGACACCACAGGGATACGAAAGAGATCACAAGAGACATCTGTGAAAAAATACATGCAAAATTAGATAACCTGATGGAAGAGGATAAATTCCTTGCAACATACAGCCTACCAAGAGAACAGTAAATCAGAACATACCAGCAATGAGTAAGGAGATTAAATCAGTAATAACAACTCTCCAGCCAGGCATGGATACTCATAGCTGGACTCTCAGCAGTCCATAGGCAGAAGAAGCAGGGGATCAGGAGTTCAGGTCATTCTCAAGTACTATTGTGTTTGAAGTTAGCCAGAGATATATGGAGCCCTGTCCAAAAGAATTAAAAAAAAAAATGGTCTCCCATCAAAGACAAGATGCATTCAGAAAATGATGACTTTACTGCTGAATTCTACCAAATGCTCTAAAAAATTAGTACTGATCCTTTTCAACTGTTCAGGACATGAGAACACCTCCAAAATAATTTTCTAAGCTCAACATTCCCCATATATGAATGCTATACAATGGTGCTTAAAGAAAATTATAAGCCAATAGCCATGATTAATATAGATACAGAAATCTTTAATAAAATACTAGCAAATTCAATAACATGTTAAAATATTATTTACTATAATCAAATGAGATTTATTCCTGGTTCAATATATACAAATAAATAAACATAAAATGCTGCATTCACAGACTAAAGACCCTGTGACCTTGGGGTGATAAGCCTCTTTTTTTCTTTTAAAACTACGATGACACCATTGATGTCAGCTGTCTCATAAATGATAACAGCATCAAACTCATATCAAGAACATAAAAAGTAGATTGTTTCTTAAAAAAAAACTAAAAAATTGACTAAGAAACAAGTGTATTAATATACATTATATGTTATGTGTGGGAAGAAATAACATTGTTAAAACATCTATAATATTCAAAGTTATCTACAGATTCCATGTAATCTATATCAAAATGTCATCATTATCATAGAGTAGAAATGACCTAAAACTCATAAGGAACTATGAAAGATGCAAAATGGTCAAAATAATCTTTGACAAAAATGACAAAGGACTAGTAAGATGTCTCACAGATGAAGGAGCTTGCCGTGTAAGCCTGGTGACTCTGGGATCCCTATCAAAGTGGATGGAGAGAGAATCAACTCCACAGAGCTGTCCTTTGATCTCCACATACATGCCATGGCACTTGTTTTACACACACACACACACACACACACACACACACACACACACATACACACATACACAATCAGTTTGAAAATGACAAGCATCATCTGTTTGATTTGAAAATTGGCTACAAATCTCTAGCATGTTGCATGGTAAGTACATAGAAAGAGCTATAAAAGAAATCAGTAGAACAGAGGAGAGTGAGTAATAAACTCAAGCATGTATTGTTATCATCTTCAACGATGATACAGGATGTAGTACAGCTGGGAAACACAGTGTCCTCAGTAAATGGTACTACAAGAACTGGATGTCCACATGCAGAACAAGCAATACAACCAGACCCTCAACTTGCAACATGTTCGATAATCAAGCCAAAATCAAATCAAAGATTTACATATAAAACTTGAAACTGGAAGAGAACTAGAAGGAAGGCAACATTCTGTAACTTTGCTCTGGTCAGTGATTTTTCTGTGTGTGGCTCCAAAGCACAAACAATTAAAAACAAAAATTGAAAGATGGGATTGTACCAAGTTAAAACTGTTAGCGCAGAAAGCAAATAATAAGTAAAGAGATAACCTATAAAATAGAAGAAAATATATTCAAGCTATACATCTGATTAATGACTAATATCTGGACTATGTAAGAAGCTCTAACAATTCAAATATAGTACAATAAACCACCTAATTTAAAATAGACATAGGCCCTGTCTTAGTTAAGGTTCCTATAGCTGTGAAGAGACACCATGACCACAGCAACTCTTATAAAGGACAACATTTAAGGGATATTAATGACCAATGATTGTTCATTCCTGTTATTATTTTCATTTTTTGGTGGTAGTGTGTGTACTTCTCTTCTTTGGGGTTTACTGCTGTGGTGTTATCTATTGCCTGTGTTTTCGAGGGTGTATCTGATTCCTTAGGTTGGAATTTTCCTTCTAGTGCTTTCTGTAGGCCTGGGTTTGTGGAAAAGTATTGTTCAAATCTGGTTTTGTCTTGGAAAGTCTTATTTACTCCATCTATGATGATTGAAAGTTTTGCTGAGTATATTAGTCTAGGCTGGCATCCATGGTTTCATAGTGTCTGCATTATATCTGTTCAAGTCCTTCTGGCTTTCAAAGTCCCCATTGAGAAATCGGGTGTTATTCTGATGGGTTTGCCTTTATAAGTCAGTTGGCCTATTTCCTTTGCTGCTCTTCTTTCTTTATTCTGTACGTTTAGTTGTTTAATTATTATGTGGCGAGGGGACTCTTTTTGGGGGGGTCTAGTCTGTTTGGTGTTCTATAGGCTTCTTGTATCTTTATAGGCATTTCCTTCTTTAAGTTGGGAAAGTTTTCTTCTATGATCTTGTTAAATATATTTTCTGTGTCTTTGAGTTGGTTTTCTTCTCCTTCCTCTATCCCTATTATTCATAGGTTTGGTCTTTTCATGGTGTCCCAAATTTCTTGGACATTTTGGGTCATGACTTTGTTGGCTTTAGTGTTTTCTTTGACTGATGAATCTATTTCTTCTACCATATCTTCAACACCAGAGATCCTCTTTTCCCTCTCTTGCATTCTGTTGGTTATACCTGCATCTGAAGTTCTTGTTTGTTTACTCAGATTTTCTATTTCCAGCATTCCTTCTGCTAGTATCTTCTTTATTTTTTTCTATTTCCCTCTTCAGGTCTTGGACCGTTTCCCTTGTCTGTTTCATTGCTTTTTCATGATTTTCTTTCAGGGACTTATTGTTTTCTTCTGCTTTATTTGTCCTTTCCTCTAGTTTTTTATAGTATTCTTCCCATTTTTTGTTTATCTGTTCCTCCACTTTATTTTTAATTTCTTCTATATAAGGCTCTAGCCTCTTCATGATGTTTCTTATAAGGTTGTTTTCTTCTGCTTCTTCCATTCTGTGATGTTCAGGTCTAGCTGTTGGAGAAGGGCTAGGTTCTGGTGATGCTGTCTTCACCAACCCCACATCTGACAGAGGGCTAATATCCAGAATATATCAAGAACTCAAGAAATTAGACATCAAAATGCCCAACAGTCCAATTAAAAAATGGGCTATAGAACTAAACAAAGAATTCTCAATAGAGGAAGCTCAAATGGCTGAAAAGACATTTAAGGAATTGCTCAACATCCCTAATTATCCAGGAAATGCAAATCAAAATGACTCTGAGATACCACCTTATACCTGTCAGAATGGCTAAGATAAAAAACACAGAAGACAGCTTATGCTGGGGAGGATGTGGAGCAAGGGGAACTCTCCTCCACTGCTGGTAGGAATGCAAGCTTGTACAGCCACTTTGGAAATCAATATGGGGCTTCCTTAGAAAATTGAGAATCCATCTCCCCAATGATCCAGCTATATCACTCTTGGGCATATACCCAAGGAATGCTCAATCATACCACAAGGGCATTTGCTCAGCTATGTTCATATCAGCTTTGTTTGTAATAGCCAGAACCTGGAAACAACCTAGATGCCCTTCAACTGAAGAATGGATAAAGAAAATATGGTACATATACACAATGGAGTACTACTCAGCAGAGAAAAACAATGACATCATGAGGTTTGCAGGCAAATGGATGGATCTAGAAAAAATCATCCTGAGTGAGGTAATCCAGACTCAGAAAGACAAACATGGTATGTACTCACTCATAGTAGGATACTAGATGTAAAACAAAGATGACTAGACTATTATACAACTCCAGGGAGGCTACCTAGAAAATGGGACCCTAGGAAAGAAACAGGAATTGCCCAATGACAGAGAAATGGATGAGATCTACATGAACAACCTGGACGACAGTGGGAGTAATGAAGGGCAAGATTCGAGGGAAAGAGAGCTTAGGGGAGCAGGAGATCCCAGCTGGATCAAGAACAGAAAGGGAGAACAAGGAATAATAGACCATGATAAATGAAGACCATATGAGAACAGGAAGAAGCAAAGTGCTAGAGAGGTCCCCAGAAATCTACAATGATATATCCACTGTAGACTACTGGCAATAGTCGAGAGAAAGCCTGATCTGACCTAGTCTGGTGATCAGATGGCCAAACACCCTAACAGTCATGCTGGAACTCTCATCCAATAACTGATGGAAGTGGATGCAGAGATCCTCTGCCAGGCCCCAGATGGAGCTCCAGGAGTCCAACTGTCGAGAATGAGGAAGGACTGTAAGAGTGTGAATTGTTGAGATCAAGATTGGAAAAGCACAGGGACAAATAGTCAAATTAATGGAAACACATGAATTATGAACCAAAAGCTGTGGAGCCCCCAACTGGATCAGGCCCTCTGGATAAGTGAGACAATTGAATAGCTTGAACTGTTTGGGAGGCACCCAGTCAGTGGTTCCTGGACCTATCCTTAGTGCATGAGCTGGCTGTTTGGAGCCTGGGGCTTACACAGGGACACATGCTCAGCCTGGAAGGAGGGGACTGGAGCTGCCTGTATTGAATCCACCAAGTTGAATTGAATCCTCAGGGGAGTCTTGGCCCTGGAGGAGATGGGAATGGAGGGGAGGGGCTGGGGGGAGGTGGGGGTTGGGACAGGAGGGGGAGGACAGGGGAACCCATGGCTGATGTGTAAAATTAAAACACAAATATAATAAATTAAAAAAAGAGAAAAAAGGACAACATTTCATTGACACTGACTTACAGTTTCAGAGGTTTAGTCCATTATCTTCATGGCTGCAATGCAGGCAGATATGATGCTGGAGAAGGAGTTGAGGGTTCCATATCTTAATCTGCAGGCAGCAGAAGCAACTGTGTGCCACACTGGGCATGGCTTGAGCATATATGAGACTTCAAAGGCCACCTCCACAGTGGCACACTTCTCCAACAAGGCCACACGTACTCCAACAAGGCTCTACCTCCTAATAGTGCCACTCCCTATGGGAAAAGCACTCAAACACAATAGTCTATGGGGGCCATACCTATTCAAACCACCATAAGCTCTAAATAAACATTTTTCAAAAAAGACAGAGATATCTAGTGGATGTTTAAAAATGAATCAATGACATTTAATCATTAGATTGACTACTATCAGAAAGCTGAAAGTAAGCAGCGTTGATGAGAATGTGGAGAAAAAGGAACTTGTGTATGCTGAAGTTTTGAGAGCATAAATTCATACATGTATGTGGGAAGTGGTGTAAAACTTCTTCAAAGAAATCAAAATAGAATTATAACATTCAGAAATTCTGTTTTTTAGTTTATATTTAAAGGGATTGAAATCAGCATATCAAAAATTTACCTACACTTCTATATTCATTTTACTAGCCTTCATAATAGCTGAGATAAGGATGCAACCTACACGTCCATCAGTGAATGAGTGGAATTTGAAAACATGGCATACAATTTAACTTTTAAGAAGAAGGGATTTTGCTAGTGTGTGTATGTGTGGGGGGGGTGAGGTTCTGTCTTGGTGTAGATGGCACCTGGTTGTTCTCAGTGGTGGCTGCTGAAAGATGGGGTAGCTGTGACCAGTTCTTGAAATAAAAATGGAGTTCATCAACTGACTCTTCATTTCATAAAATTAAAAAAGAAAAGGAGGAAATTTTGTCATCTGTGAGAAAATGGGTCAGTCCATGGGACACTACGTAAAGTGAAATAAACTAGGCACAGAGAGACAAATTCCTCTGTGTTACTTGTATGTGTAGTGTAAGACTTTTAGAGTATAATTATAAACAGATGCTAGTATGGGTGAATGGGGGAGATGTTAAAGAACACAGAATATTATTTATGGAAAAATAAGTTCAAGAGATCTATTGTACAGCATGGTGGCCATAGTTAATATGAATATACTATTAAAGTTGTTAAGAGTATATTTCAAGTGTTTTTATTATAAAAGGATAAGCTCCACAAATGCATACATATATCAGTGTACCATGTGGAGCACCATTAATATATAATTTTTACTTGTCATCTCAAATAAATAAATAAATAAACTGAGAAGTAGTGACAGCTCATAACATGAGGAAGTGGTCCCCACCTGTTCATACCAGATTTCACTGAATGCTTAAGAATGGACTTCCTTCTTGGGTCAAGATGAAATACTTATATTATCCAGTTATCTAATAATAAACTGTAAAGAAATGTAACCACAGAAGTTTTATCAAAACCATCAATGTTATAAAATCACATCAATGTTATGTGTTGGAGATTGTAAGTCTATCAAATTATGACAATAGTACACAGAGCATCACTTAAGTAATAGCTGTTAATCTAAAAAGAGATAAATCATGATGCCATTGTTTTTTACTGCTGAGTAATACTCCATTGTGTAAATGTACTACATTTTCTTTATCCCTGGATTGACTTAGGCCTTCTGCATGCGTGTGACAGTTGTGTAGCTTGGTCTGTTTGTGGGGCTCCTAGTAGTGGGATCAGGACCTGTCCCTGGCACTAGAGCTGCCTTTTGGGAACCCAGTCCCCAAGCTGGGTTGCCTCACCCTACCTTGATGCAGGGGGAGGAGCTTGGTCTTGCCTCAACTTGATGTGCCATGCTTTGTTGACTCCCATGGGAGGCCTGAATAGAGACAGAGGAGGAATGGATGAGAGAGGGGTCGAAGTGAGGTGGGGAGGAAATGAGAGAAGAAGGGTGGGAAACTGTGGTTGGCATGTAAAATAAATTTTTTTTGTTTGTGAGCCTAGCCTTTAACGGCTGAGCCATCTCTCCAGCCCATGTAAAATAAATTTTAAAAAACTTTTAAAAAGAGATAAATCAAAATCTGTCTTAGAAAATGCACAAAAAGAAAGAAGAAATGAAGAGGGGAAAAAAGTACCATTCTGTGGTCATGGAAACTGGACTGACTGAGAACATGAACCTGGGTCCCCAAGCTTGCACACTCAACTCTCCTCCTTCCTGTGGACCTACTGATCCAGGGGCTGCTCTGACTCTCTTGGCCTTTTGACCAGCTTTGTGTGCTGAACAGCAACAGCAAATAGGCCACTTTAGAAATGGTGGCCTATTCTGCAGCTGGGGTCCAGTAAGACCGGGAGGAAATAGCTGGCCATGTACTTCAGCTCAAGGGCCATCCATACCAGTAACTCAAGAACAGGGGGATGACCTGTGGCCTAGAAGCACTCATGAGATTCAGATGGTTCTGCCTCCCCCTTCTGTTTCAGTTCTAAACTCAGTTGTGACCTCCCTGTCATCACTTGAGTCTTTCCGACTGGAATGTTTTCTGGGCCCTGCTCATACCTCAAGGCCTCTTCTAACCACCATTCCTGCTAGTGTGGCTAGGCCCTGGGCCCACATCCCCAAACCTCTGCATCTGGAGTTGCAGCTCCCGTCTTCTGAGCAGGCTTGTGGTGAGGATTTGTGCAAACTCCACAAGGTTAAACAGTTTGGTTTGTTCAATGGCCCTGGCCTGCAGAGTATTCCCTGAATGTTTGCAAACCCCAGAGATTTATTGCAATTATCTAACTTGTGAGAACAAGCCTGCTTATGAGAAACGCTCTTTCTCATTCAGAGGGAGCCTAAAAGTCAGGGCTTTGCTTTCTAAGGGCGAGTTTGTGCTTCGACTTTTGGCTGTAGATTTGACAGAGGAATGAGAAGAAACTTCAAATTCTTCCTATTCTGGAAGCACAGTAAAGGTTTCCAGTTGGGCTCAATTCAATGCCTGGATGACTTGATAGAGATCTCGTCGCTCGCTGGAAGGAGTTCCATTTTTTCCTTTGTACTTGGGCATGAGCTTTTAGTGGGCATGAGCTTTTAGTGTGCTGGCGCCGAATTTCATGTACATCACATCATGGAAAGCTGAGTTGAGGCTTAGCCTATTTTGTGAACTGGGGACAGCTTTGGGAACCATCTGTAGGGGTCTCTGATTTGGAAATGGACCCTCCCCTCCTCTGCTGTAATTGGAAATGGCTTTGTGATTTAGGTGACTGATGGATCCTCCAAGTTAAAATTTGTGCCTGCTCAGAGCTCTCAAGGTCCCATGAGAATGAAAATGTAGCAAAATTTCTTTAGGGCCTTTATTTGGGGATCTAATAGGGCCAATTATGCCATTTCTGTTTCTATTCTTCTCTCCCAAGATCTTTAGGCCCCAAACAGCAGGGAGTCAACTCCAGAGGTGTGGTACTGAAACACCTTTGGGAAAAATTAATGAGACTGTAGCCTCTGAACTCCCTAGGGAACTCTACTGCCTGTTAGCCTCTCTGTATACACTCATTCTTCCGTTTATTAAGTGAGCACTGTAGGTCACATACTGGGCACAAGCCTTTGTAGTTCTGTGGGAGATATGCCTCACAGGGGCTTCTCATTTTCCCCAGAGTCTTTCCCACAAACACCCTTCTTCCTTTTCTGGCTGATTCCTGAAGCTTCTGCTGTGAATCAGTATGGAGTGGCCCCCAGAGGAGGTTAGAAGCCTGTAAAGACCTCAAGCTGTGCTCTCTAGAAATGATCCATTAAAGCTTTCAGTCTTTATCACAAGAACATTGCAAGCTGTTCCCATCATCTACACCCCAGACACACTGAACGGTAGCAGCAGGGTGGAGCTTGTCTGACACCCCCTGCCTGTGACCTCCTCCTGGAGTTAGGTCTCAGAGAGATGAACAATGTCACTCTCACCTCACAGCAGTCTCTGCTAAGGCAGAGTGCTGCTTCCAAGAGAGAAGCTGCCTCAGAGTCTTGCTCATGCATTTGATCCTAGGGTAGACCACATGTGCTTTGAGATTTTCATTGTACATATTCATTGTGCATGGTCCTAAACTATGTAAGGACATTTCATCCAACCAGATCTCCTTTCTTCTTCCTCCTCATTCCTATGAGTCCCTGTTGATTTCCTAGACATTTTTAGTTTTATTTTCATTTTTACATGCTTGATTTCTGTGAAAAATGGCATTGGCGTTTTGATGAGGATTGCATTGACTCTGTAGATTGCTTTTGGTCAGATAACCAATTTCACAGTATTGATTCTTGCAACCCATGAGCATGAAATGAACCACACTATTGATGGATACTGCAAAATGCAGAAACTTGAAAGCTGGTGTTCTTAATGCTACTGTACTAGGTGTTGTAATATTTAGAGTATCATTCAGAAACTCTATCCCTGTGTTCTCATTTTTAAACCAAAGTCAAACTATTAACTGGCTTTAGGAATTCTAGAGGAACCTTGCTTGATATAATGCCTGATACTCCATGGGTACCCAGAGAATATATTGCTTGCACGAATAAGTCCATTAGAACATTAAATATGATACATAATAAAAGGAATATATGTCAGAATTAAGTTAAAATTATGGATTATGTGAGGGTCAGGAAGCACAGGTGACCAGATGTTAGAAATGTGAATCCTCATTTAGCCAGGCCTGCCTGGTGGCATATGTAATGCCAGCCCTTTGGAAGCAGAAACAGAAGGTTCTTAAGTTTTGTGTCAACCTGGGCTATTTTGCAAGACCTTACCATGTACACTTGTAGATTAAAAGGGCAAGGGATGAAGATTAACCCTCCTATAAGAATCTGCCTGTGATGCACATTATTATGGTGTATCTGTATATAGCATTCAGGGTTATTCTCTATGATGACATTTTTATATCTCCATCATTAATCAAGGCCAGAGGCTATATCTTGTTGATTAATTTTATCTACTATACCTAGAAAGGCCTGAGATGTACACATTCAATAATACTTAACTGAATAACAAAAAAAAATGCATAGTAGTTTTTAAAAAGCAAGGCTCTTCAAATCCCTGAGTATTATCAACTCAGCCGCTTCCCAACATCCAGGTCATAACAAGGTCATTCCCTTCTGCTCCATACTATAGGAGGCATGGAGTTCACTTGTACAGTGATAGCAGCCCTCTCTCATGCCATTTGATTCATGAGGCCTCCTATCCCTAAATTAGTCCTGGATTCCCTCCAAATGTGACCTTCATTAAGGAAGGTCTACTCCAGGTAACTTCTCTGCTTAGAAGCCTAGCATAATGGCTCATTTCTTTCCAGAATCTTGTGAGCTCTTGTTTCTCCTCACTGCTCCAGCTCTGTCTCTCATCTTTCTTCATTGTTCAGATTCTCAAGTCAGGGAAACATGGGATTCCAGATCAAATACTAATCTGCACTCTTTCTTATGATGATTTGAAGGTCATATAAAAAGCATGTGAATAATTACTGCCAGTAATGGGTAGACAGTGAGGCCTGTATAATGTGGTCATTATAAACTCTCTTTATGAAATATTATCTACCCATTTGTTCTTCCTGTCTCATCAAACTAGTGCTGTTGCGTTTGAGTCTGTCCAATTAATGTCAAGATCTAAGGTTCCTCTAGGTTCTATTTGAGAAAGAGGCAGTTTTGAACCTACTATTCTAGATAAAGATGAATGGATTTTTCAAAACTGTGCATGTGTATTTTATCTTATTATGTTATGGATATTTATAAGTAATTATATAAATTGTTTTTAAATAATAAAGACCTATTGAACTCATCTACCTGTTTATCTATACTATGAATTCTCAAAAGATGAATGGCCATTTCATTTGATATGTAAAATATGGAAGATGTTGAATTGATGTGGAAGGAAGAGAAGAAGGAAAGTAGGAAAGAAAGGGAGGGAAGAAGGGAGAAAGGAAGAAAGTAGGGAAGGAAGGAAGAAAAATGACCTTTAAGAGTGGCAGGAAATGTAAGAATCAGTTAGGTCCTGGCAAGAATATATTGTTCTATTTAAAAGATATTAAGATGGTTGCGAAAAAAATGGATTTAGGGTCTCAATCTCAAACGTAAGACCAGAGACACAGCTATCCCCTTGGCATGACCAGCACATGCTTTGGAGTTGAAATCAGGACAGTGACTGCAGTTGCCTTGAGAGGACTCAAGATGAATCAGAGAAAGTTTTGTTCTGGAGTCACATGGACACCCGAAGAACAGACAACAGAATGCCCAGCAAAGGAGAAAGTGTGTTTTTTCTTGAATATGGATAGGTATGGTTGCAAACTCTTTCCCCGTGACCTGAACCACTAAGATTTCAAGATTCAGAACATTCCATCTCTCCTTCTACTGGGTTAAGTAAATGTTATTGAGTCATATGCTACACAGCTGTGTCCTTCTCCAGTCCTGTCCCTCACCAGTATTCTGCACGAAGCTTTGGCTTTTGCCAAGTTGTTCCACCCTCCTGAATTACACACTCTGTTTTCCTCCTCTCCCACCTCCACATTTCCGTCCTGGAGCCTTGGCCTTATTTATTATTCCCCAGTCTTTATTTATCCACAGTCCATTTGCTCTCCAGCACTTTGCCTAAGATCCCTTCTAAGTCCCCAGCCTCCCTCAGTCACTCTAGTCCATGGTGACATGGCCATCCTCTGAATGTTTATGGGTTGCTGCCTTGTTAGTTCTCATGGTGACTCATTGGCTAGATTGCCACTCCTTCATGAAAGGAGCTGTGGCCAAGACACTTATGTTGACATCCATCATCTGGAGATGTGCATGGAATTACCAAACGCATTCTTCCTGCTTCCTCCCTAGACTTCAGGCTGGCCCGGGAGCAGAATGCTAACCTTGGCTTGTATAGGCTAGTATTTTCAGGCTGGGCAGGATGACTACTGAACACTGAATGGCATCATGTGACCTGAAAGAGTTAAAGCAGCATCTATAGGACCTGGTCTGCATATAGCAAACCCCCAAACCTAAGGTTAGCTGAGGTGATTAACCACAAGGTCCAAAGCAGGAAGTCAATGGAGAACAAGGTGAAGACAGAATATTCATAGACAGGAAAGCCAGCCTTCCTCCCTCCCTCCCTCCCTCCCTCCCTCCCTCCCTCTCTCTCTCTCTCCTTTATTTCTTTTCTCTTCCCTCCACCCCTCCCCCTCTTCCTTCCTTCCTTCCTTCCTTCCTTCCTTCCTTCCTTTCTTTCTTTCTTTCTTTCTTTCTTTCTTTCTTTCTTTCTTTCTTTCTTCCTTCCTTCCTTCCTTTCTGAGATAGTGCCTCATGTAGCCCAGGCTGGCCTACAACTCACTATGTAGCCCAGGCTGGTATTTGAACTACTGTTTCATTTACTCTGCCTCCCAAATGCTCATGCTATATAGAGATGCACATGCACCATGCATGGCTAAACCAACCTGACAGTTTTCTCATGATGTAAGGGTAATCTTGTGATAATGCCAACCTTTTCAAATATTTTTTTCTTTGACACAGAGTCTCATGTTGCCCATGCTGGCCTCAGACTTTTTATGTAACCAGTTCTAGCCTTGAATTCCTGATCCTCTTGTCTCAGCCTCCCAAGTACTTGGATTACAGGTGTGTATCACCACACCCTGCAGCTTTTCTTTTGAAATAGGGTGAGTTGTTGATTTCAGAATCTGCTATCAGTATGTGCTGGTGATGGATATGACCCTGGCCAGGGTAAAACAAGGTAGGGGAAACTCCAGGTGGGGTTGTGCTATCTGGTCATTATGAAAACTGATGTGTGTTAAATAAAGCCTCTGGACTGAAGTTATCTCCAGGGCCTGTGAGGGCATTTGCACTGGATCATGAATAAGAACAAGCAAGTCTCTGCCAAGACCCAGACCACACACTTGGCCTGAACTCTGATGAGTTCATAGAACTGTGGGTGTTCCCATTGCTTGATAGAAACCCAATTTTTTCATTTCTTATAAAAATTTCTAGTCAGTCTTGTGGCTTATGCCTGCCATCAGAGCACTTGAGTGGCTGGGGCAGGAGATTATTTGTAGGTTTCAGGATAACCTGAGGTACATAGTCATTTCTAGTGTGGGCTACAGAATGAGAATCTATAATATAAAATTAAACAATTGAAAAATGTAAAGACCATATCAGAAGAAAAAATTCCTGTCAGAATAACACAGGGAAGATACAGTTGGCCAGTGACAGTTCTGGTTTGCCTAGAGGAGGTAACATTGATGGATAGAGAAAGTGATCAAGGAAGAGGGGACACCAATAGTAGCTTCCATTTATGGGCTACTTCAGTATTCAGGAAACACCACTGCTCTTATGTATCTGTTTATGCAGGTTAGAGAATGGTGGTCCAGGAAAATAAATAACAGTGACTAAGGCCCATGGAATGACATAGGCTGACTTTCAATCCCATCCCCACCATTTCACATATGCAAGTCTTTCTTGAGAACCACTATGGCACATGGATGTAGAGAGAGATGTGGGCAGACAGGATCTCTGCCATGTCTAAATCTCCTGTATTCAGTGGAATGGAAAGGTAGGCAGAGCAGACAGGGTGATAAGCAAATGTTCACCAAGATAATGTCAAATAGCAATATTATAAACAAGAACAAAGTGATGTTCCTGGAAGGAGCATGGATAGACAGACAGCACTTCTTGTAGTGACATGTCCTAGGTTGTAGGTTAGCTCCTTGCTAACAAGACTTTTCTAGGCTTTAGTTTCTTCATTTACCAGGTGGCTATGCTAATATATATGGTTCAGCCATATATATATAATCATATATAACCATCGTGAGGATTATAGCAACTGTGAAGCTCCTGGAACACAGTATCTACTTAGTAAGTGTTGACTCAGTAAGACTCAGTAAGTTATGTTTAGGTCAAGGGACATATGTCAAGTCACTCCCTCTTACAGGGCATCTCCTTCCTGCCAACATGTTCCACCTTGATTTTATGTTTGTTTCCAAGTTACTACTCTAGAGGGCTGAATATTGGCAGAACTTGCTCCTGTTTTTAAACTCACCATACTCCCTCTCCCTCTGTCTCCTGGGTCTTTGGGTTGATGGTTATGGAACAAAGACCCTGGCAGTCTGCCTTTGGGATGGCAGGAGAGGAGAAGAGAGTGGGTACAAATGGAGAGGGAGAGGAAAGTTATGTGGGTGTGTTTGTCTCTCTATGTGATGTGAGAGGTCACTCACATGATGAAGTTACATGCACTAAGTTTGCAATGGCCCTTTATTCTAGACTCTTTCTTCCTCCACCACAGAGGACAATACTTCACACTATGAGGTTGATTGCACATGGACTTTTTGCCTCCAAGTAAACTAAGCCTTATTAAATGTAAGCATGCTGCTTAAGAGAAGGTTGGTAGCTATCACTCATCCAAGAGATGTGAGTTTATCACATCACCTTTGAGCTGGAGTCTGAAGCCAGGAGGGCTTTGAAGAGGGCTTGAGGCACCAGGTAGGTGGAAGTAAGTGTGTGGGGTCAGAGGGTGCAGGCACAGGGGCACTGAAATTGTTTGCCTACATCTCATGACTCCCAGAACACACAGAGGGGCCCCTTGTGTTAGAATAAGAGGTACAGGAGAAACTGATGTTAGTAGGGTTCAGAGCTGCCCACTTCTGCTTTAATCCCTAACAGCAATGGCTGCATGTGTTTTCCCTTGTGGAATAATAAAAAGCACACAGGCTTTGGAGTTAGACAGATCTGCAGGCAAATCTGTCTCCATCCTGACCACAAGAGCCTAGTCTATTTTCTCAAACCCCTCTGCTTTTCTTTTGTCTAGTGGCATGACTATTGCCCTCCTTCTAAGACTTGTATGGGTTGTTTGTGAGAAGAACATTTCCTGAGCCTTCCCCAGCTGCTGCCACGTGATTCAGTTTATTAATAAATTCAGAATATTGTCACAATACCAGTACCCAAAGGGACTGTACAGGTCTAGATAATGTCATTGGATGTATTATTTATTTGATGGGGAGTACTCGGAGTACTGTGACAGGGGCTTCCCAGACAGCCAGAGCTCAGTTTGCTGTCTGAGAACAAAGTGACCTTAGAACTAATGGTGGTAACTGAGTTTGGACTAGCTCAAAAATTTTAATGAGATTCTATAGATGCAGAGAGGAAACATAGGCTTAATTGTGTCTGGAAAAGGTTTTATGGAGGTGCAGAATTAAGGGATGCATAGTGTTTTAGGCTGATTGGAGGGTTACAGAAAGGAATAGAACAGGTTGGGATAACAACATAAGTGGAGGCCAAGAGCAGAGAACAATCCAGAGTGTAGCATGGTCTAGTCCAAGGCAAGGGTAGAGTAATAGTGAATGGAGCTGAGAATGTAGGTGTCACCCAGGAAGCAGGACACTGGCTAAGCTACAATAGAACTGCTGTGTGGCCTGAGAACTCCCCACATCAGAACTACTAGATTGTGAACATAAGTAAATGAAGGGATTCATGACTACTTGACATTCTTCAGTTGGCAAAGTCCTTTGGAGCATTTCATTTTAAAGATGGGGAAAATTGACTATGCTTGCACATGACATCATTGATAGAACCTGGTACTCTTCAGCTAAGAGCAAAGCCATCAATAGTGTCCTTCTGGAAGTGAGGGATGGGAAAAAATCAGTGTGAATCAAAGAGTCAAGGAGCTTTCCTAGCCTTGGTACCTCCCTCTCCTGAAATACACACCAGCTAGCCTGAGATCCTCAGGCACACTCTAGGATTGGTGCAAAGGTACTTAATGACACCTGATTGACTTTTCTAGAAATCTTGCCTGTCTCTTGTCTGTGAGAGGGCTCATGTCTCTGCTGATAGCTGGGAGATAAGGGGCTGAGGGTCTCCATACCATATCTGCAGTGAAATGGAGGAGTCACCTAGCTCCGCCAACATAGTAGCTCACATCTACACTCTGTAGCTCTCCTTACTCCAATACAAGACACCCTATCTTAGCAGCCCTGTGGCCTTAGACATGTTGCCCAAACTCTCTGAAGATTTTCATGTGACTTCTTACATGGTGTAGGGGAGGGGAGAATCTTGTTTCAGATTCTCTGGGGACAGCTTATGCTTGTCAACCTCATGTAATCAATAATACCTCCCTTTGCTCTTTAAAGTGTCTTTTCTGAATGATAAACAGGCACCCTTCTTCATCTACCCTGTCTCTCTATACTAGGGGTGCTTTGCAGGTGAAATGCATTGCCATTGTTTTCCTTAGGGCAGTTTAATGGTAGTGCTCATAAAATACAATAACTAAAGTTAACAGTGGAGAACATCTGTAGCTCATGTAACTGAACGTGACTGTTTTTAATACAAGGTCAGGGCTATGGGGCATATTTCTATGTTGATATTATTATCCACAGTGCAGGAGTAGCATCATCATGGTCATCATCAGCAATCTTCCTCATTCACTCCCTTTCAAAGCTAGCCTGGAAACTTGGCTACTTTCATCCTGACAGGATAAAGACAACATGGGAGTTAGAGCCAGACTACTTCCCAGCTAAAACCAAACTTCTAGGAACACTGGTTTCTTGGCCACATAAACACATCACAAGGCTGTATTAAGGATATAGTAAGTTCTGCTACATGAAAATTGTCTGTAGATACAAGGGGAGTGAATCAGGGGAAGGGGCTTCAGGAGCAGCTTCTAACAGAAGCAGCCTCTACTGCCAAACACCCCCAAGAGCCGTCTTAGTCTTAATTTCCTACAAGGACCCAATGGACAAGTGGAGAGTTCAGTAACATCCAGGGCTGTGACTCATCAGGTAGGACGATTCCAGGTAAATTTGACAATTTGATGAAGGTGTGAGTCACATGGAGGTGGTGGCCAGGTGAAACAGAGAAGCCAACCAGGCTGTAGGATACAGAATGGCTTTCTACACAGAGGCCGGGAAGTTGGAGGACCATCTGGGAGGTAAGGAGAAAGCCACTGTTTCCTCACTCCTAGAGCTTCAGGCACCAAGCTGTACAGCCTTGCCAATCTGTGGGTGGCCCTCCCAGATCCGTGGGTGGCTCTTACATCAGTCCTAGATAGATAAACTGATCAGTATAAAATCTGGGAATTACATAAAATAAGAGTTCTCTCTCCTCTCTACATAAAAAATCAGAAGCTTCAAATTAAACGTCCCTGGATGTGCTAGCTAGGTCAAGCTGGGATTCAGCATCACTAAAAAAAAAAAAAAAAAAATTCAGTTTATGGCCTTGCTGAAGTCAGATATGACTCCGGGTTTGTTAAAGTTAGTTAAAGGTTAGAACTTGGCTCCTTTTCCTGTGCATCTCTGGGCATGGGTTCAGAACCTACAAGGAGGTATTCTAGCCCAAAATGGAAGATCTCCATGTCCTGAAACATTTTGTGTCTGGACTATGATGGTGTGTCTCAGACTGATGATGTATGTGATAAGCATGATGATAAAGCCTTCTCAATTACCAGATGCCTGGCAGGGTGGAAGGTGACTAAGGAATAAGTGTGGGCATTAGATAGAGATACCTTGGGTCTGAGGACTAAATGAAGTTTTGATCTTAGGTGCTTCCTGTCATGTAGAAAGTGACTCAAAGCTAGAACCTCTTACTTTTATTACTATTCTCTTACCCTTGGGCCAGGCACAGTGTTGGCAGATGCATCTCCCAGTTCTTAGCTTCTAACTGCTGAGTGGCTAGGAACAAGCTCATCATCTTCATCCTTCAGCTGATGGGAACAAGCTGGAGACCCTGGATTGCATTGGCTCATTGGACCCTCTTAGTTTTCCTACATGTTTCTCACCCAGAGAAGCCTGTCATCTTAAGATAGGACATTTATTTCTTAGAATCTCAGCCTGCAGGAACATTAAGAGTGCCTTGAAAGAGGTAAGGGGTGAGGTCTGGCTGTTTCCTGCTCTGCCAGAGGTGCAGTTCTGGGCTTTTGACATTCTGAACCTTCTATTAACATTGCTAAAGTCAGGGACCTTCTTGTCTTGGTCAGGTGATATGCTTCAGCCCCTGCTGACTCCTGGATGGCAGTGCCCTGGAACTCCAGTGATGCCTGTGCTACCCTGCAGATGATGGGCAGATGATGCTGTGTTGTTCACTAGCCATCAGTCTCATACAGAGATCTTTGTGTGTGATGATGAGCAGTTTCTCTCTCTCTCTCTCTCTCTCTCTCTCTCTCTCTCTCTCTCTCTCTCTCTTTCTCTCTCGTGTGTGTGTGTGTGTGTGTGTGTGTGTGTGTGTGTGGTATGTGTTGGTAGCATCAGTCCAAACAAGTGAAAAAACTGCAAGGAGCTGCAATATATACACACATACACACACACACACACACACACACACACACACACACACATACACACACACACACACACATACACACACATACACACACACATACACACATACACACACACATACACACACACATACACACACACATACACACACACATACACACACACATACACACACACATACACACATACACACACACACACACACACACACACACAACACACACACACACACACACACACACACACACACACACACACACACACACACACACACACACACACACACACACACGTGCCAAAGAACTCTGCATATTGTCTACAAATAGTACCAATGTCAACTATCTAATAAGCGATGTAAAATGCTCTTTGGGGAAATACAAAGGGGCTGGTTCTGTGGCTTTCTGAGTCTATATTTATCTCAAAATTAGTTTTTGTTTAGTGGGTCAGGCATCAAATGAGATATTTTTGTATGTTCTTTTGTTTATATTCTGTGGGTTTGTGAGAGAATCAAGTGGGTAAATTCATTTAAAATTATTGGAATCAATCCACAGTGGGAGCACGTGCTTGCAATCCCAGCATTTGACCAGTAAACTCAGGAGAATCAGAAGTTCAAGATCACCCTTGGCTACATGCTTTGTGCAGATCCATTCTGGGCTACAGGAGACCCCCTTCTCTCTCTCTCTCACACACACACACAAAATTAAAAATTAATTAGAATAATTCTGGCAGATGAAAAAACACAGTTGAATTATGTCTACTTCCTTCAGACTCACTTCCTCTGGAGCTGTTTCTCTTCAACCATCAGTCTATTCTTTCTACTGAACTCTTTGGGGGTGCACCCCACCCCACTGTGCCTAAAAGCCGTATTTATCTATCTCTAATTGCACACAAATCATCTATCACTTCTGTTAGAGCATATGGGTACCAATGCACTTGCTTGGTCAGTTGGCAGATATACAGAGCTGTAGTCAACACCAGTGTTGTTTTATTGGCCTCTTCTATAAGCATCCTATAAGCAGGACACCAGGATAAAGTCCATGGAAAGACAATGATTCCCAAGGGAGAATATAACCACTGCAGGAGAGGCACTGGGGAGGTCCGTGCTATTGCTTCATACATACTATCCAATGAATTCTCCTTTATGCTCACCACAGCTGTATTGTTGGGCCTCAGCACTGCACTAGATGCAAAGAAATCAAAGAGAAGTTAAGTATGTTGCTGCTCAACCACCTCTTTTGGAGGTATGAAATTTTGAATTTATATCTCAATTCAGAGTCATCTGTGCTAACAGAGAAATACAGCTGTGTTTAAAGAAGACAGAAAAGTGGAGTTTCAAACTGACCAGGGGGACAAGGGAATCTTTTCAGAGCAGATGACCATCCTAGGGCATCTCAAAGACATGATAGGAACTGACAAGATGGGCCAAGAAGAGAAAGAGGGAAGGAGGGCGTGTGGTGAGCAACGGCATGGAAATCAGTGAGATGTCAACTTTCTTTAGAACTACTCAGAAGTAGGAATGGTAGACCAGGCCTGCTTCTGGAGACTAGAAGGTGGCAACTGAAAGAATTAGAAGTCCAATCAGCTTGGGAAGTTCTGGGCTAAATAAAACCAAGCTGAATGAAATGAAGAATGAAATGGCCGCTCAAAAATACAGTTGTTGAGAAGGGTTTTATCGTAGACATGAGGGAGAGAACAGCCAGAGGCATCTAGCTCTGGAAGAGTCCAGAGCAGGGAGAGAAACTGAACACAGCCAGCAGACTGAACCTGGCTATAGGGGTGGTGGTGGAGCGAGAGAGGAAAAGAAGAGAGAGAGAGGACCAAGAAAGCACACGGCTGAAATGACAGGACATATAGGAATGAGAACCTGGGGGAAGGGACGCCCATGAAGTAGAGAAGTTTGGGGTAGAGGACATGGTGAGAAGAGCTGAGAGAGGAGCCAAGACAGCAGCATTGACTCTGCAATCAGCACTTGCAAAGTTGAGAAAGCTTAGAGGCCAGCTTGCACTTTGGTATGCTAATAGGCACCACAGTTGGCCATTTGTCCAGAGTTTCTTTTGGACCTGACACAGACCAGCTGTTTTTCTGCAGAGCATCTCTGAGCTTTTGGTATGTTCTCTTGCATTATGAGTCTCTCAGAAGAATTACCTTGCCCAGCTTCATGGCTTAGAGATCTTTTGTTTCAAGGGCATTGTGTAAGGAACAGATACTTTTGAATGCACTGGGAAAGCACTGGGCTACTCAGCTAGGTTCTGACCAGCGTTAGTATGTACCAGACAGCATAAAGATATTTTTTAATGTGCAGTTATGGATGGTCCTGCTTTGTCTTAAACCTCATAGCTAGCTATTAAGTAATGGTAGATTAAGGTGGTTCTTCACGAGGGTATGTCTATGAGACGCTCCGAATGAGTCTAATGAGTTAATTTGTACTGGCGTGTGACCTTTGGTAATTGCCTATATGCTGGCTAGTGCCCAGTTTCTTATTTTGCCACCAACTTACCTTCTCGGGCTTTTGAAATCTTAGCAGCAGAGACAGAAGGTTATAATGTGAAAGTTTTAAGTGGCTGCAGTAGATGATCTCTGTACTGATTATTCAAAGAGCAAGTAACAGGGAAACAAAATTAGTCAGATCTTAAAATATAGCCCAGGGTAGGGTTTTCATGACATTGCATTGTATTTTGTTTTTATGATTTAAGACTATGACAGGTGATTTACACATTCATACACACACACACACACACACACACACACACACACACACACACACACACACAAAATGCTACAATAGCCAGAAAACACTCTGGAATAAATTCAAGTCCTGAAAATAAGAATCGTGACAAGTCATGATGCTAGTTCTTCACTCCCCATCTCTTCTACCCCCACAGTACTCATAAATTATTTCGACCAAGAAAAATATTTCTCCTCCACCTCAGAGTAGAATTTACTGCCTCTGCTCTCCATCAGCTCTGCCTCGATTATCAGCTCACTAAATATTTATGGTGGCTTTGTCAAGGTATGAGTTTTCTGAGTTCAGTCCCCAGGGCACAGTGCCGATGAAGTGTGGGCTATTTCAACTCTACGTCTCCTCCAGGATTCACTGATGCAGGCTCTGAGCCATCTCTGCCATTTCAGATTTCATGCTTAAAGGTTTTACCCTCTCAAAAATGATGAAGAAAAATTAGTATGTTCAAACATAGAAGGCGTGGCATTTAACAAACCGTGTAACACTGCCCTGTAGCTTTAAAGTGAAACCTTAGGTAGTGGGCTCAGAGATTGTCTAGAAGTGGGACACTGACCTCATTGTGTAAGGCAAAAAAGTGACCTGGCTGAGAGTGGATCATACCCTACAAATTTCTAGCCTAACAGTTGAAATAATTTCTGCACTCTTATCTGTCATAAATCCAGCACTAAATTGGTATGTTTGGTGACTGACCTTCTTTGAAGAATGTGAGGTCTATGAAAGCAATACCCAGGGAGTGAGCCCATTGCTAAAGATCAGTAACACTGCCTATGGTGTGGGCAGCAGAATTGGCTGCTGGCTGGACACCAGGCATCCTCTCTGTGGCCTTCTGGGGGGCGGTTCCCCTCATCTTCTTCACTCAGCACCCCAAAGTCTTAAAGTCTCTTCAGGGCCACTGGATAGAATGCACCTTGCCTTTCTGTTCATGAATCAAGGGTAAGTTTTATCACACACACACACACACACACACACACACACACACACACGAAAGGGAGAGGGAGAGGAGCTATGTTTTATTTTTATGTGTTTAAAAGAGAAGTTATCAGCCAAATGTTTCCATCATCCGCTTGGGATGGGGAGACGATAATAGCTTCCCATCAGCATCATTACAATCACCAGGCAGAATGTGAGCCTCAGACTGGGGAACAGACATCTCATTTTACAGTCCTCCGAGGGAAATTTGGCAGTCCTATTTGGGAAGCAGCTCTTCTGAGGACTGTGGAAAAGGATTCCAGAATTTAACACACCTCTCCCATTATTCAGTGTGAGTGCAGGTCTCCCTCCAGGGTCTAGCCCCATCAACATGAGATACTGGCAAAGCAAAGGCCTGCAGCAGAGTTGTTATGTCTGTTAGTGGAGGACCCAGGGTGGAAAGAAGTTGGGTAGATCTTCTTCAGGTCAGTACTCTGTAGGATAAAAGTCACTGTTGTTGCTTGGGATGAAAGGTAGCCCAGAGATCAGAAGGCTGTGCAGGCATTGGGGTAAAGGCTCCTGGCACCACGGTAAATTAGCTGTTGACCTCCAACATAGGGACTGAGCTCAGGGACTCATGATGGGGGTGGGGTGGCAAAGTAAATGGCCTGCAAGCCATGGAGTCACAGCAGAATGAAGAAAGAGACTTCGAGGGTCAGACTTCAGGTCACCAGAGCAACACCTGGATCATCAAACTATAGCTGTACTTGCTGACCAGAGACTGTCTGCTCATTTCTCTCTGACCTGAATCCATCTATGAGGCTCAAGTGGTTGTACTGAGAATGGAAGACAGTGGCAGGAACGGGTCCACAATGCTGGGATCATAGATGGGACTAAATCACATGTCACAGCAAGCAGAAGATGACGAGCTGGACAGCAAAGTAGCCACAAAAGGGAGGGGGCATTAGAGATGAAGTTCATGCACTTAGCCTTTGAGGATAGCAACACTATGGGCAGGGAGGTGCCTGCTTTAAGTCCATTCGTTGAGAAGCTTGTGCTGTGTGATGGGTTGTGATGCATAGAGAGGATAATGATGGGAGGATGCTTCCTGCTTTCCCGATCAAAGACCTGAGGGAAGACTTGTACCCTAAAACTCACCCAAGATGGACAAGTGTTATGTGAGGACTTCAGTGTTTACTGTGTCTCTTATCCACCAAGCTAGAAGCTCAGATCTCCACGGCCAGGGGACATCTGTGATCCCACTCAAGGGCCGAGCTGAGCTGATTTATGTGTTCATCCTTTAAAATCAACTCCAACTCCCAGGTAATAAGCCAGAAATTAATGGCTTTTCTCTTGTAAAAACGGTTCACACGAAAAGAAAAATGTCCTGAACACTGTTAAGTTTGCCCTTCTTTTGACAGTGTTTTTAGCTTCTTATATGAAACTCCTCTCAAATGCTTTGATGTACTTTGGAATGGGTTGGGGCTAAGGGAAGGAGTTGCCTAATTGTCCTATTGGCTCCTCTGACCTTGAATTGGGAGTGAAATCACATCTAGTCCAGCAGAAGCCTGTGTCTAGTTAGAGTGCCAGTGATGAGAGAGCCACCATGGCATCCACGGTAGAGCTCCAGTGCCACACTCTGTAGATGCGCTGGACTATTCCAGGATTTCCTGCAAGAGCAGCCTACTGGGAATGAAATTTATGCCATGAGTTTAACCCACAGTGGCTGCCACCCTTGGGAATGGGTGGGAGTGTGCCACTAGAGACAACTGTATTGGGTCTCCTGGCATTGTACAGCTTATTAAAAGTCACAGAATTCAAGGCCAGAGGGGTTTTTCAGCAATCCTTCTGCTGTTCTCTATATCCACCTAAGTAAAGCCATCACTTTAATCTTTGCATAAAGAGAGGACTGTGGGGAGGGAGATCTCACAGCTGGTGTGACACTACACTGACCTTCTCAGCCTGGCTTTCTGCCTCTTTATTACTATCTGTACTCCACACCTCACCGATCCATAGGTTTCCCATCCTTGGGAGGGTGCCTGTGGATTATTAAAACTGTCCAAGCATTACAAAAGCTTGCAGTGAGTCTTAGGTAGCTCTCCTTATTGCCTTTCCCATCACCTCTCTCCCCTTCTAGATGAAAAACAGTTGCATTCCCTGTATAGTTGCCCCTGGCCTTCACACTACAGGTTTTCACTGCTTCTCTGCTGGGTTTAGAGTAAGACAGGTGAGTGGAAAGCTGGCTGTGCCTCTTGCTAACTACCTCACCTTGAATGAATTCCCATTGATCTCCCCTTACAATGACCTTGGATGTGGGAAAACTGTCTCATTCTTTTAATGAGGTAGAGACCTCACTTTGATCTCAGTGCTAGACTGTAAGGTAGTATAGGCACACACACAAAAAAAATCTAACTCCTCTGACCCTCACCTTTCTCACTTTTAGATGAATATGAGCACTATCCATGTCCTTAAGTAGTTAAAGAGGTTAAAAATTACCATGGGAATGGTTTGATTCTGTGAAGCACAAAAGCCATGCAAAGCATTAACTTTGTTATTGGGATCACTCACATGTACTGTGGGTAAATTGTTCCTGCATTAAGCTATGCCCAAAATACAACCTCATTCTCTGAGGACTTTGCTTCTTTATGCAATGAGCCTAGCAAATAAAATGTCTTGCACAAGCCCTCCCTCCTAGTCAAAGTTTATTGAGTAGGTACAGTGACATGATCTAAGGAGGTGAAGCATTCTCTCTCTCTCTCTCTCTCTCTCTCTCTCTCTCTCTCTCTCTCTCTCTCCCTCCTTCCCTCCCCCCAGGGCATTTAGAGGCAGGATTCAGAGGTTGTTTATTTCTAGTGCTTTTAAAAACACAGAACACATACATTTGGGAGACAAAGAGTTAACTGTACTTGGTTTAGACACAAAGAAGCATAAAGGAAAAGAAGAATCTGTCCGTATTTGTCTCCTTCCCAATCCAAGTTTGGACTATAGACATATGAAAGCTGCAGTGGATGAATGGTTAGCTCTCCACACACCACTCTGGTTGTGTAAGGCATGCATGCTTTCAGGTGAGGAAGAGGACGCAGCTCACAGCCAGAGTGGCCTTTAGGTACTAGTGGGGCCCTGGTAGTCTTGCATGAAATGGAAACAGTTTGCCCATGACAGCAATATCAAGGCTAATCAGACGACAACAGATCAGGGATAAAACAGAATCTTCTGGAATGAAGGCTTCTTGATCCTGGTGAATGATTTTTCTAACGTGTTATTAAGGTAGGTTTGCCAGCATGGTAGTAAGTTGTCTGTGTCTGTGTTATTTGTGAAGATGACCCTATAATTTCCTTATTCTATATTGTCTTCATCTAGTTTTCATGTCAGAGTAATACTGAGCCTTGGCTTACATTATTAGTTAGGAGATTTATAATCATCACTTGGAATTTTATTGCAAGTTATAGATCTGTTTCAGTGGTTTATATCCTCTTGATTTAATTTTGGTAGGACATATGTACTTAGAAACTTACTTGTTTCTTTTAGACTTTCTGCTTTATTGGAATATAGTCTTTCAAAGTATACCTCAATGATCCTTTGGTTTCATTGGTATCTGTTGGAAATTATCCTTTTTCACCTCTAATTTTATACTGGATCTTCTTTCTCTTTCTTTTGTTTAGTTTAACTAAGGATTTGTTAATCTTGTTTATCTTTTCAAAGAACCAACTTTCTGTTTCAAACCAACTTTCTGTTTCATTAATTCTTTGTAATGTTTTTACATTGATTTATACCCTATATTTATTGTTTCTTTTTGTTTACTGATTTGGAGTTTGACTTTTTCTTGGTTTTCTAAATCCTTGAGGTATATTATTAAGTTATTTATTTGAGATCAATTGATTTTTAGTTATTTGTTTACTTTATGTGCATGGGTATTTTGTTTGCATGTATGTTTTTGCACCAAGTTCATGCCTGGCACCGTGCATGCCTGGAACCCACAGAGTCCAGAATAGGGCATTGGGTACCTAGAACTGGAGTTACAGATGGTTGTGAGCTGCCAGGTAGATGCTGGGCATTGAACACATATTCTCTGGGAGAGCAGCCATTACTCTTAACCACTGAGCTCTACCTCTAGCTCTAATTCTCTCATGTAGAATGATAGCTCTAAAATTACAGCCCCAATTGATACATCTACAGGAAACCCTCCATTTAAGGAAGTGGAGGCAGAATGACTGGAAGAGCCAAAGAACCAGAACAATTACTGTAAGATAGTGTTTTCTAGACAGTCACAGATGCTGCACCTGTGAAATATCAACCATACTGTTGCCTACCCAAGACCAAGATCACATGTCAGCATAGATGGGGTAAATTTCATAATGCCCCACCCCTAGATGGACAGCTACAGACTATCAACTGGCTATTAAGGGAATTAGAATCTGTTTTCTTCAGTAATGAGATATCTGATGGGTTTCCCAATCCTACATGGTCATCTAAACATATGTATAATGAGCAACACTAATTGGACTTGTGTGTGTGTGTGTGTGTGTGTGTGTGTGTGTGTGTGTGTGTGTATTTCTGTGTAAGTAACATATATATAAAACAATAATAGTTATAGAAGAAAAGGTCATGGATTTGAGAGGGGATAGTGGGGGGACATGGGAGGAATTCAGGGGGACTAGAGGGAAAGGTGGGTAATGATGTGAATACTGTGGATTCATATATGAAATTCTCAAAAATTTGAACAGAAGCAAAAAGAACTAAACAAAAACAAAACACCAAAGAAACTGAAAAAGACATTGGAGAAAATACTCCAGCACACAAATAGTGCTGGAAAATTGGATTTCCACTTGTAGGAGAATGAAACTAGATACCTGTCTCTCAACTATTCCAAAACCAATTCAAGAGGATCAAAGGCCTTAATGTAAAACCTGAAACTCTGAAATTGTTGTAGGAGACACCTCAAGAGAGAGACATGGGCAAGGACTTCCCATAAATGACTCTCATAGCTCAGCAGATGGAAGAAAAATCAGATAGGCAAATGGGATTGCATAAAATGGAAGAGCTTCTGCATAGCCAAGGAACAATGGAATTAATATACGGCTTAAAGAATGAGAACAAAATTTTGCTAGTTATACATCTGATAGGTAGGTGAAACTTTGCAGAGGTCACCATGTCCACTCATCAAAGAACTTTATCACCAGTAGGGACTTTGAAGAAAGTGTAGACCTCCATTCTGCAGTGTGACCAGTTGAAGGTCACATAACAATACAGAAGTATTTTTAAGGGTTACGAGTAGAAGCTGGTCTTCTGACCCCTACTTTAGTGTTCTTTGTGCACTGGGCTCTTCATATGACCTCATTTTAATGTGGAGTTTTGTCATGTTCCTATGTAAAGTATATGTAGAATAGACCATCTCCTAAAGGCATGAGTTAGCATGTACCACTCTTAGCACATACTGGCTCACTGTGTTTATTTTGATAAGAGAATTCAAATTACTGTAGCAGAGTTCTGCTCAGGAATTCCATATATTTCAGGCAGGGTCTTCAATTGTGACAGGTTGTCATCAAAGGTAGACCTGACCATGTTTGGTGACATCACTGAGAAAGATTTGGAGGTGCAAGGGGAGCATAGACTCTTGCCTTCTTCTCATGGCTTAATAGTTTCTAATAAAGTGCCCTCTCCTGTGATGCAGTCCTTCCCAGTCAAACATCAAGAGAGACCCAGGGCTCTAGTCCATGTTATAAGAGAACAGGATATAATTTCTCCAGTTTAAGGAGAGCTATTTACCAGGAAAAGAACATTCTTCCCATTATTTTTACATGGTCTTTTGTACTGTGGTGAAACACAGCATGTGTACAAAAAAATCAATACTGATTTTTATGGTGCATCTGAACATCAATACCTGTGGGAGACCAGCTGCCACCTTTTCCAGGGTTCCTATGAGGAGAAGAAAGGAATAAGAAAATATTAGATAAAAAGATAGCAAAGAGGAGAAAGACAAAAACACAGAATAGCTTCGGGAGGACCTGGGTCAATACCCAACAGCCTTTTCCACTTATTTAAAAGGGCTTTTTATAATAATGCCAAGGGGTGGGGCAAAAGACCTCCCCCTTGCTAGATCCAAGCATACCGCACAGCCAAGTATAGACCTTTCCAAACACCTGGTATCCATGCCTGTGGTCAAATCATCTCCTTATGCAGCCCTGCTGGGTAAGCAAACTCAGATTCTCTGACCCTGAGTAATTTGGGCCTCCACAAACACCTCCCTTGGAAAAAATGGAGACATCATTAATAAAATAAAAGGAAGTTTTACTGGGTTTTGTCCTCAATGTTTTCAAAGCAGAAGAATTTTCCAGAATCATACCCCCGCACAAACTGATGCCTTTCTTTTGTTGCAGTCAGTGTCAATATCATATTTGATAGAATAAATGCTTTCTACTTAAGATGAAAGCAATCCTGCATAAAAATAAGGCCCTTCATTTTCGACACTGGACATCTTACTGAGCAAGCTCCATCTTCATTGGCAGAAGCTGTTGGTTACTGTGGTAGTTTGAGTAAGAATGGCCCCCAAAAGGCTCATATATTTGAATACTTAATTATCAGGGAGCAGCACTATTTGAGAAGACTTAGGTATGGTCTTGTTGGAGTACATATACTCATTTTGAAAGAAATGTGTCACTACAAACACCAGGTCTGGCAGAGTAATGATCCATGTGAGGCAAAAAGGAAGTCTGGTTCAATATGACTTCCTTAGCCAGTGTTGGTTCAAATTTCTAGAGTCTGACAGCGGCAGATTATTTTAGGCATGTTTAAGCACAGAACAATTTGGAAAAAAAGTTTCCTTGTATAACACAATCCCATGTGTACAATGAGGCATAATTACATTGAAACTCTTTTCAAAGTACATGTCACTACTGCCATGAAGATGGGTTCCAGAGATAGGCTAGTGTGTTATCTTAAGGGCCTGGAGAGGATCTTGTACATTCTCAGTTGGTCTATTAGCTACCTCCAGTCCTGGTTGTGGAAGTTTTGGGGAACCCTGAACTTACAGATAATGAAAAGTCACCTAGGCTGTTGGCCACCTCAGGTTCTGCTTGTGGGAACTTTAAATGGCCGGGCCTTACAAATAGTAAAGGTCACCAGACTCTTAACTACCTCCGTCCCCAGGCTTCTGGTTAGAAAAATGGGTTCTTCATATTTCCTGTTGAAAACACAATCCTGCTTGTTTAACATTTCTGGTTTTCCTAGTGCTTATCTGTGAGTGCAAGGACTTTGGTGCTCCCAACATTGTTGGGAGTGGGCTTTGAAGTTTCAAAAGCCCTAGACAGGCTCAGCAGCATCTCTCTCTCTCTCTATCTGTCTCTCTGTCTCTCTGTCTCTCTGTCTCTCTGTCTCTCTCTCTCTCTCTCTCTCATTAACTAACACATAATGAAGTCTATCTTATCTACAAACTCCTGTGTGCAAAGGCTTATTGCTTTGTCCTCTGTGTGTTCCCAGTGTTTGGAATATAGTGTAAGACACTTCTTGTTGTGTAAAGTAATGGATAAACAAATCCATACATCAATAAATCAACCAAATTTATGGTTAAGGGTTGACTCAATTACAAAGGACATGGATTATGATGTAATAGAAAAAAAAAGAAAAAATTGGCTGGAGAGATGGCTCAGTCATTAAAGGCTAGTCTCACAATTAAAATAATAATAATAATAATAATAATAATAATAATAATAATAACACCTCCAATTTATTCCAACTTCCTATTTCTACAAGATGTTTAATCCTTCCAGGAGCCTGTTGTTCTTTTTAGAATGAATTATCTTGAAATTAAAGGTAAAAAAGTCTCCATTTGCTCTATATAAGAGCATCTTATGCCGGGCGTTGGTGGTGCATGCCTTTAATCCCAGCACTTGGGAGGCAGAGGCAGGTGGATCTCTGTGAGTTTGAGACCAGCCTGGTCTACAGAGCTAGTCCAGGATAGGCTCCAAAGCTACAGAGAAACCATGTCTCAAAAACCAAAAAAAAAAAAAAAGAACATCTTATTGCTTCATACTAATCTGTAATTTTATTCATAATTGAACTTTTTAATTGCTTTCCTTGATTGTCTCTCAAGTGTATGTGTGAATATATCTCTTAATCAATTCATACTGGCTTATAAGTTCTTCAGAGAGAGGATTGGTCAGTCTTTATAATTATACAATTCCAACATATGGTCATGTTTAATCAACATTACATTATAAGTGGCTGTATTGTTAGCTTGGAAAACTATACTTGGAAAATGTGCAAGCAGCTCAGGAATCTACTGCATGACATTAGCTAGGGCTGAGTCTCCAAACAACCCAGAGATTTAGCTATTTGGCAGAGTTGATATTTGCAGTCATAAAAGATCTCAATGATTGCTCTTAAATTCTTTCTCTGATAGCTTTTACAGTCCAAGGATTCTTCCATACATGTAGTCAGCTTTTCTACTGTCCTACACTGAGGGGCTGTGTCACTTTCTCCTGGTGCTTTTTCTGTCTAGATCCCCATGGTCTCATGTGGGGCTCTTGTACTCTGTGGCATCAGAAAAACTGAAGAACAGCCTCAATCTTAGAAAATACAGGGATCAAAGAATCCTGATTTCTGAACCAAGACAAGAGAAAGAGCTGAGAGTCTGGGGAGAACTAACTCTTTGGCCCTATTTCCCATGAGCATGTATTCTATTATTCCTCTAGTCCCCACAATAACACAATTACTTAGTTAAAACTGAGGCTCCATTTTCCAAGGCCACACAGTGGACATATGGAAAGATATATGCTCATTCTTTTTGATTCTAAAGTCAGCCCTCTTTCTATGATAGCAGACCAGGAGTTGGTTTATTTTTCTGGTGCCTTCCTTCACCCTAGAGATAAAGCCACAGGTGAGGCTTTGTGCTTTTTTTGTTTTTGTTTTTCCTGTCTCATGGGAAATAATTTATTGAAAACAGATAGTTCACACTTGGAGGTTATATCCAATATTGACAAACATTTCTGCATTTGACTTAGGGTACAATAGGTCCCATACTTTCTACTAAAATGGCTATGTTGTGTCTCTTTAGCTTAGATTTGGTAGGAAAGCATAACTTTCCTTCAGCCTTGCTCCTGTCAGGTGTTCAGTCAAGGATAACCTGGTTGCGTGGTACCAGACACTAAACAAATAAAATCTGTATTAAAATTTGTTTGGACAAAAGAAATTAATTAGGAGGATGTCTTAAGTCTTACAGAAGTCAAGCAGGAGTCAGGCTTCACATGGGATTAGAGACAGATGTTGAAGAGTCACATGAAGGGAAGAAAGGCCCCCCCTTCCCTCCCCTCCCCTCCTCTGCCCTTCCCTTCCCTTCTCCTCCCCTACCCTCATTTATTATTGTTATATGCATAGATGTATATGTATAAAAATGCATATATATATATATATATATATATATATATATATATATATATATATATACACAGACATATATATTCCTAAATACATAAATATAACCTTCTCTGTCTGTATAATGTTACTTGTATGCATATGTTCAGTGCTGACCATTTGGTTTTGGATAGCCAGTTGGTGTCCTTAATGTTGTCATTGTTGCTTTTGTTTTTTTTTTTTAAATATATCTCTGAATGTTTCAGTTTATTAGAAAGCTTACTTGTTATAGTTGTATTTTTTGCATTTATAAGTAGAGCCTTGGATCAAAGACCTAACATAAATCCATTTACACTGAACCTGATAGAAGAGAAAGTGGGGAATAGCCTTGACCTCATTGGCACAGCAGACAACTTCCTGAATACAGCACAAGTAGTGCAGACACTGAGATCAACAATTAATAAATGGGACCTCATGAAACTGAAAACCTCTGTAAGGCAAAGGACACTTTCAACAGAACAAAATGGCAGCCTACAGAATGGGAAAAAGATCTTCACCAACCCCACATCTGACAGAGGGTTTCTCTCTAAAATATACAAAGAATTCAAGAAACTAAACATAAAAAAACCCCAAGTAATCCAATTTAAAAATTGGATACAGACCTAAACAGAGAATTCTCAATAGAAGAATCTCAGATTACAAGAAACACTTAAAGAAATGTTCATTATTCTTAGCTGTCAGGGAAATGCAAATTAAGATGACTCTGAGATCCCATCTTACACCTGTCAGAATGTCTAAAATTAACAACATAAATGATGACTGATGCTGGAGAGGATGTGGAGCAAGGGGAACACTCCTCCATTGCTGGTAGGAGTGCCAACTTGTTCAGCCACTTTGGAAAACAGTATGGCAGTTCCTCAGAAAACTGGGACTCAATATACCTCAAGACCCAGCAATACCTAACTTTTGAGCATATACCCAAAGTATACTCAATCATACCACAAGGACATTTGCTCAACTATGTTCATAGCAGCTTTATTTGTAATATCTAGAACATGGAAACAACCTAGATGCCCCTGAACTGAAGAATGAATAAAGAAAATGTGGTACATTTACACAATGGAGTATTATTCAATTGTTAAAAACAATAACATCAGAAAATTTGAAGGCAAATGCATGGAACTAGAAAAAAATCCTCCTGAGTGAGGTAACCCAAACCCAGAAAGACAAACATGGTATATACTCACTGATAATTGGATATTAACTGAAAAGTAAAGGATAACTATGCTACAATCCACAAACTCAGAGAGAGTAGGTAACAAGGAGGGCCCAAGTTGGGACGAATGGATCTCCCTGAGAAGGGAGAATAGAAGAGGTCTCCTGGGTGGACTGGAAGTGGGTGGGGATGGGAACTTAAGGGATCAGGTTGGAGGGTGGGTGGAGGAGGAGAGTACTGAAAGAGATGACTGGAAAGGGGAGGCTTCTTGGGGACAGATAAAAACCTGATGTAAGGGAAACTCTCAGGAATCTACAAGGGTGAGCCCAGCTAAGACTCCTAGCAATAGTGGATACATAGCCTGAACTGGCCATCCCCTGTGATTATCTTGATGACTACCCCAATTGTCATCAGAGAGCCTTCATCCAATAACTCATGGAAACAGATGCAGAGACCTCCAACCAAACATTAAGCCAAGCTCAGGGAATCCTGCCAAAGAGAGGGAATAAAGATTGTAGGAGCCAGAGGGGTCAACAGAACCACAAGAAAACCCACAGAAACAACTAACCTGGCTCATAGGAACTTAGTCTGAACCAACAACCAGAGAGCCTGCATGGGACCAACCTAAGCTCTTTGCATATATGTGACAGTTGTGTATGTAGCTTGTGGAACTCCTGACAATGGGAGCAGGGGCTGTCCCTAATGCTTTGGCTGGCATTTGGCTTGGGAACCTATTCTTCGTACAGAATTGCCTAAATACAAGGAGAAATGCTTAGTCATATTACAACTTGATATGCCATATTTTGTTGATATCCACAGGAGGCCTGCCCCTTTCTGAACAGAAACAAAGGAGTGGATGGGGGAGGGTGGATGTAAGGTGGGGGGACAGGATGGGCAGAAAGGAGGGAGTGAAAACTTCAGTCAGGATGTAAAATAAATAAATAAATAAGTAGAGTATAAAGTTTTTCAAAATCTATACTCAAGAGCTAACATAAAATACTGCTTTTAGCCTTTCCTGATGCCCTCACGTGAATGAGCCTCTCTGAATAAACCCTTTACTCAAAGATGGTAGGCCTCTGATCATCATCCTACACTGACAGTGTTCACAATTTCTCTTCTCTCTTGGCTTGTACTGGAACTCCATCAGGGAACCAATTTTGACTCCTCATAATACCTAAAATTATGGTTTATACATTGGAGACACTAAGTCTGTAGAATATGATTAATTCAGTACACATTCAGTCTTGTATTTGTGGGAGTGTTTTTGCTTTAGATGGGAAATGTTTTTATTTTCTTTCCTTTTTATTTAAAAAAATTACATAATATGTATTTTTTCATATTCCTTCTCTTCTCCTAACTGCTCCCAGATCACTTTCTCTCCACCCATCCTCAGCTGTAATGTTTTGTTTATTTTTAATGTAGGTTTTCTCCAAGATTTTTCCTTGTCTTATAAACACAGTAGTGCCTGTTTATTTTTCTCTTACAATAGAATGCTACTCCTATCATTTCAAGCTAACATATTTTGGTTTATAATCTGAGGAGAAAATCAAAGGAGCTATTTTTAATATTATGAGCAAACACTGTGAACTACTAGCAGCCATGTGTCTATCAAATTAATTTGGGGCATCACTTTTTGACCTTAGACAATCCAGTAGGTCGAGTGCTTGAGAAGCCAAAACCACGATTAAGCCTGCTAGAGATGAAAAGGCTGATGCCAACTCTTGGAGATTATCCCAGGCTTGACCCTCTCCTGTCCTTCTGAATGAAGCTCATTACTGAGCAATCATCATTCTGTGTTCGTGAGCGTCAACATTTAATAAACCAGTGATCAGAATCCTGGAACATAATTAAACCTTTGATTAAAATGAATGACCATGGGACCAAAACCAAAGAGGACCCAGATCAGAGGGAAGAAAAACAGGCAGGAAAGAGGTTTCTGTGGAGCCTCTGGACAGACATACTGAGCCTTTCATTTCTCATTTGTTCCATGATTTCTATTACATCTGGTGATGGACAGCAAATATGTACTAAACCAAAAGAGAAATTTCAGTGGGCATGTAAGAAACTTTGAAGGGGTTAGGAAAGGCTACTTCAGTGAAGTTGGAGGATGGAAGCTGATTTTGAACTTACTCATTGCCTTTCAGCTGTTCCTCACAAGAATAATTTGAGTGCAGTAAAAACTTAGAGAATAAAATATCTACGTAAACATTACTAGATCAAAAAAGGAATGGAATGAGGCTACCACATAGTATATAGCCAGGTAACCCTTTAGCTGATGTGGTGAAGAACTAGAAGATACAGTGAGAGACCATTAAGCCAGTGGTCCTGTCTCTCTACTACTGAGGTGGCTGTGAGGGCCTGAACACATCATCTCACATCTTAAGATTCTCAAGTCCTCATCTCTTTTTTAAATCGTAAAGTTGTCATGTGTTTCCTAAGTTGCCTTAGCAGATCTGGGGTGAGTCTAGAGATTCTCAATCTCTTAACAGCTCCTGGCTGGTCCACAGATCTCACCTAGAAAAGCATTTAGCTTCAGATCATCAGTCCAAGAATCTCCCTTGCACTCCTAAAGTTCTGACCCCTAAGTCAGAAGATCCACCTCACCATGCACAGGCCTTGAGTTCCCCTGTTTCTAGCCTGGGCTAGCCTCTGCCAGAGATTCAGTCTGCCTCCCTTCCCAACATAACAGAGCCCCATCCCTGCAGCCTCTTGGCCCTTTCCTCATCATCTGGAAGGGATGGAAGCTGGACAAACTGTTCATCCTATTATCTAGGCTTGGAGCAGGGCACAGAGGTCACATTTACACAGGGATGCTTCATTGAGCATCATTTGGAAAACACACAAGAATTTTAAAAACTTCAGAAACCTTGTTTGATTCTTGATGTTTCTCCTCAGTGCTTTTTCCTACACATCAACACAGATACATGTTTTATGGAAGTAGGAATTGCAACAAATAGATATATGCTTGCTTCAAAATTATATTTTTTTCAATTCACAACAAACTATAAAAATGTGATTTTAATAACTTTATTATCTTCCATTATAAAAATATCCTTTATTTGTATAGCAGTTGTTGGATGTTCACAGTTTTTGCTGTAATTTGCTGTTGCTAATAGAGGGAAGTCAGGCCAGAAACTCCAAGCAGGAACCTGGAAGCAGGCACTGAAGCAGAGCCATGGAGGAATACTGCTTACTGACTTCTCCATAGTTGCTCACCCTGCTTTCTCATATACCCCAGGACCACCTGACCAGGGATGACACCACCCACAGTGAGGTGGGCCCTTCCATGTCAATCATCAGTCAAGAAAAATGCCCTAGAGGCTTGTGTACAGGCCAATCAAATTAAGCCATTTGCCCAGGCAAGGGGTCCCTCTTCTCAGATGACTGTAGCTTGTATCAAGTTGACAAAAATAAATAAGCAAATAATCAATGCAGTGCATGCATTTTAAAGATTTAATCACAAAAGGGATAAATGTTTATTGAAACAACTCAAGCAAGTAGAGGTGAAAAAGGAAAATGAGTATTCCCTTTTCCTCCCCTTCTGCCTCTTCTGGTATATTTCCTCCTATGAATCTTCAGTGTTTACTAATACACAAGAAGTGGTATCTGTGTTTCTCACTACTAGGTGTCTAGTGCTTGGTTCAGAACTAGGGAGGCCTTAATAAATACTTGTTGGGAAGAAATGGAAATTGAAGATTTAATAACTTTTCAAGTAAAAAAAGAGAATGTTATAAATTATCCAGTCTCAAATAATCTTTCATAACACCAGAAACCATATGCTGCACACATTCCTCTGAAATTGATATGCTTATTTTATATGTATATCAAGCACTGTTCCAAGACAAAACATACAGCTTTACTTCTTTTAAATGGCTATATAATATTCCACACTATAAGTATGCCATAATGGATTAGTTCCCATAAAGGTACATATAAAGTTATGAATCTTTGAAGTTACTAATGATACATTAAATGTCCATGTGTATCTTTATATGTCCAGAGTTTTGGGTTTTGTTTATGTAGGATAGACCTTGGCATGCTGGCTATATATATGTATGTGTATTAGCCTGGTCGATAAGTTTATTGTCTTTATGAGAAAACTTCATAGAAAATTGCTTTAGCTTTCAGCAGCCCATTCCTGAGTTCTGAGGAAGCATGCCTTCTTTTGAGCAACCCAATCTTTCTTCTGGTCAAGGGACATTTGGGGGCAGTTCCGTCTCCTCTTTACTTCTCTCTTGTGCTTCTTCTCATGGGCTGGATTCTCTTGGATGGCAGCATGAGTTCTCAGATGCATCTCCTCCATTATGTCTGGAGTCATGATGTTCTTTATGTACTGAGAAAACTGCTTCTTACAGGCTTCTTCGTCTTCCTCCATTAGATAACATAGCTAGTCTGCCACATTCTGACCCACACTGTGCTTTCAATGGACCTCTGCACTGGACTCCTTGCTTTCAGAATCCTACTCAGAGAATATTTTGGTATGTGAGGGATAGACAAGCCTCCACCCACAGCTCAGGGCCCAAAAAACTATATTGCCAGTTGTAGTTTAGCAAGACCTGTATCCAAATGGCAGGTGAAGTACCAGGCTGACCATCAGTGCTTTCCACATTGTATTCATCTCCAGTCACCTCCATATGTCCTTCATAGATTTTGTCCATGCCAAACCTACTGAGAAGCCTGTGGGCCGGCAACAGGTCAGCCCCATAATTTGTCAGGCCAACTCTCACACTGCATTTTGGCAGTTCATGTGATATGCTGCTCAGACTATCATATCCCCTTCTCTACAGGCATATGCAATCTGGCTGTACAGGGTGGTTTTGTGTGTCAACTTGACATAAGTCAGAGTCACCAGAGGAAGGAGTCTTGGTTGAGGAAATGCCTCCTTGAGATCCAACTATAGGGCATTTTCTCATTTAGTGATCAATGGGGAGGACCTAACCCATGGTGGGTGGTGCCATCTCTGGGCTGCTGGTCCTGGGTTCTTCTATAAAAAGGCAAGCTGAGCAAGTCAGTAGGCAGCACCCCTCCATAGCCTCTACATCAGCTCCTGCCTCCGGGAGCCTGCCCTGTTTGAGTTCCTGTTCTTGACTTCCTTGAGTGATGAATAGCACTGCTGAAGTGTAAGCCAGATAAACCTTTTTCTCCCCAACCTGTCTTTTAATCGTGGTGTTTTGTCACAACAATAGAAACACCAGCTAAGACACTGGCAGATGATCTCTCTAATACATGAACTATCATCCTGTATTTGGATGTATTGTATTTACTTTAGTCCTGGATCACCAATTGTTTCCGATCACAGTAGTCAGTGTTACCCTTTCACTACCTTCTAAATCTCACTTGGTGTCTCTTAAAGTTGGCTTTATGCTTTACAACTTTCACAAACTCCATCCTGGGGAACAGAAACCCACAATGAGGCTCCACCCAGACCTGCAGGCCAGCAGCGGTGGGGGTGCAGTGGGGGTGGGGATAAAGTCAGGAGTGTTGTATGCGTGCACCGTATCAGGAACAGTATATTTTTAATATATCATACTACATAATTTTTTTGAAGTGCTGGGCTAATTTACATTTAAACAAACTGCATAAAAGTGCTCATCTCAGGGCTGGAGATCTGGCTCAGCAGTTAAGGGCACTTGCTGTTCTTTCAGAGGACCCAAGTTTGGTTCCCAGCACCCATATCAGATGCTTCACAACCATCTGTAACTTCAGTTCCAGGAAACCTGACACCTGCTTCTGAACTCTATAGGCATACACTCCATACACATATCCTGCCCTCCCCACACAAACATACACATAATTTTTTTAAAGTGCTCATATCCCCACACCCTTCCTATTATATCAACCCTTTGCATTTTTACAATCTGGTGAATGCAAACAGAAAACCACAGTGCTTTAATTTAAGCTTTCCTTATCTGCTAGTAAGGTTGATGTTTTTAGTTGATATTTTCTGTGAATCACAAGGGATTTTCTCTCAATAGAATCTCTGGCTAAGAATGTAGATATCTTAAGGGTGTGTGAAGTTTAGCAGATTGCCTTCAGAGGTGATTAAACAACTCATCCTCCACAAGCAGCTCTGAAACATAGTTCACCAAAGTTGCTTATTGTGATTTTACTAAGGAATTACAGGTCTTTGCCAATTTGGGAGCCTCACTAGTGTGTGTGGGAGCATTTTTCACCTTCCTGTCAGAAAACCAAATGCTTGGTGGGAGCCGTGTCCTGGAGGCAGATCTAGCTGTGTGGAAAGAAAGGTTTGGGGCATCATGTCCTTGGAAAAGGTAGCTGGGGGGGGGGTAAGAGGGAGGAGTCAAAAGGCATTTTCCAACCACCATCCCTGGCATAGAAAGTACTTGTCTATGCCTAAGAGAATCAAGCTGGCCCAGAGGATGGGGACTGCTTATGCTGGGGACTGCTCCAGGAACTATGGCCAGGGTGCTGTGGGACTGGAGAGTGCAGGCATTAGTGCTGCTGATGGATGGAGCTCAGTTTCTACCATCACATGCTGGTGGTGACAGTTGAAATTTGAAGAAAACTGAAATGCAATGTTGCTTCGCTATGCCTATAAACCGAGCTTCTGCCTAGAGGATGAGTTCCTACAGCATGAACTCTAATCACACAGACCATGGATGGTGCTCTGACCAGTGGGGTTTCAACGGGGGCAACCCACCTGTAGGAGTGAATGAAAGAGACAGAGGACACAAGGGACGACAGCAAGGCGAGATTCTGATCAAGCTGCAGATTTTATTTTTCTCCACAAGGCTTATATAGCATAGGAGGGGAAGGGGCAGGAAGTAGGGAAGGGGGAGGGATGGGGAAGGGGTGCAAGACATGGGAGACATGCAGATTGTGCAACTGTCAGATGTCAGCTAAGGTCACTGGTCAGGGGCCATTTGTTCTGTTGCTAGGCTACCTGACCATGGAATGCTCTTTAGATTCGGTTGTCATGGCACCTGACTGTGGGATGTTCTCTTATCTTTGGGGGCCTCTGCTTAGTAAACGGGTGTTACTGCTCTGGGAAAGGGCAGTGGGCTTATGACTTGTTTTCTGGCCTAGCTAGTACTTTCCATGGTTCATGTTTGGTTCCTGACATCTTGGTCCTTGACAGGATGGCGTTCTTCCTTCCACTCATAAAGAAGAGTAAGGTGTGAGTCAGTTGCTGGGCACATTGGCCATGGTAAGTTGAAACAGAGTGTGTCTACAAGCAGGTAGGTTGACCTGGAAAATTGTTCTGCATAGAGCCCAGAAGGTTAGATGGTTGATTAAGTCCCCAAAGGGAAAATGCTATGACCCCAGCTCTAGAGCTTCATGGGGCAAATCAGAAACCCTCACCAACATGCGAATAACCCCCACAGGTCCATAGGTGGGTCTTACTGAGACACTGGTGTTGAGTCTACAGGAGAGAGGTGTCCCAGACAAAACAGGGAGACTTGCCTCTCTTGAAAGGCTGTGGCTGGATGATCACAGGGTGGTCACAGGCAGATGAGTAGAGAAATTCAGTTTTCCTCCCCAGAAGCTAGATGCTGAGATCTATTGTGACCTGTCAGCCCCAGGCAGTGAAGACTGAGGCTAGATGCTTTATGGAGGGCTTCTCTAATGAAAGGGGCACTATATCCCTGAGAAATAGGGAGGACTGGAGGAGAGGAGTAGGGAGATTCTTGCCAAAAACTTGGGGCTAAAAACCACAGATTTAGGCATTGATATCAAGAAAAATTCATGTCTGCCCTATACTTTTCTAATGCCTAAGGACAATTTGGTTGAATGAGGAATGGTATATGATATCCCAGCAGGAGTAAAATACAGCAAACCAGTTCTTATTGTCTTTAGAGAAAATGAACTCAAAACTTTTTATGGAATTAACACATCTAGTGACTAAAGATAAAGGCCCAGTCCAAGTTCTCAGAGATCTCAGAATCCATGTCCTATCCTGGGACTCCCTGTTTACTAGATTCTGTGCAAGTCTCAAAATTAAAGTCTGGGTGTCTTGGTTAGAGCTTCTAGAAGAAGTCTGGGAGGTAGCAAAGTGATGGCCTTGCTCCATTTTGACCTTAAAACCCAGTAAACAAGCCAAGCATGATGGCACATGCTTGTAATCCCAGAACAGGGGAGGCGGAGACAGGCAAATCCCTGGGCTCACTCATCTGCCCTCCTAGCCTGCTATGTGAGTGGTCCAGGCCAGGGAGAGACCCTGACTCAAAATCCAAAGTGGATGCCTCATAAGGAATGACTCCCAAGGTTGTCCTCTGGCCTCCACAGGAATTAAACATGAAGTCATCCATATACACATATACACATAAACACAAAGAACTTGAATAAAGGCTAGAGTTATTTTAATTGAATGCATCCCATTACATAGTATTTATCAATTGTATATTCGACCCTGAACATGGCAGTTGTTGAACATGTATTAATTGGGTTTAATCTAACGTGCCCATATAATACATGTATTTTAACTTGCTAAGTTATCTCAGACTCTGAAGTTTGCCTTAGCCAGTGACAACCTGCCTCCCTAATGCCTCCTGCTCTGTCCCTGTACCTATTCACTCCATTAAGAAACAACTCTTTGCTAGTTAGCTGCTGTGAGGCCCAATGGGGAAAGCATGGTGTTAGAAGCAGAAGGAGAAGGAGGAAGAGGACAGGAAGTAGGCCTGGGCTAGGAACCCTCAAGGCCCATCCCCACTGACCCACTTCCTCAGCTAAGCTCCATCTCAAAGCCTGCCCCAAGCTGGGAAACAGGTGTTTTAAGTATGCACCTGTGGAGGACATTTCTTAATCAAACACAAAGAACAAAGTGAAAAAATTTCAGTCTTTTGCTGGAAGACAATGCACTAACATTTTTTTTTTCATTCTAGACTAGATTAATAGGCAAATAAAAAATGTGCCAGTTAAAAGGAGTATATTCCTCTTCTTAAATGGCTGCATAAAATAAAGTTTTGGTCAGAATAGCTCCTTCTCCTTTGAGGCATCATGGAGCAACAAACATGTCCCCAACACTCCTTCCTGGTAGTCACAGGCAGCTCAGGCCCTGGAATGAAGCTACACCCTTACTTCCTGCCAGGACCTGTGTGCCCTGATTCCTCTCTTACTCCTTCACCCCCACACCTGCTTCTCTCTGGATGTGACTCTCCCCTTCTTTCCCCTTGATCCTTCCCTTGGTGTCATTTGTCTGTAAGAATGGTCATAAGTAGGCTTCAATCTTTTGAAAGGCTTCCAGAAAGTCATGACTGGCAGAGAAAATAAAGCAAAGGCTGTCTGCTGCAATGTGCATAACTGCTAGGCCTAAGGCCTGGAACAGACTCCCCCTACCTACCATACTGCCTTGTAGCACCATCTTTAAGGGATCACCTTTCTTCTGACCAGCAAAAGAACCCTAAAATATGCCTGCTAACAAAAACCCCCAAGACTGACTGCCATAAGCCTCCTTCTACCTCTGCATAGGATGAGATGCTCTTTAAGAAGACCTTCTCTAGCCACCTACCTCCATTGTCCGAATACCTTATCTCAGGACTGACCTTGGCTTGGTCCAATAAGTCTCAGCCATGAAGCTCATTCCCTCTGGGAAGCTCCACCCTGACTCTCAGGGGTGTGGTGTAGACAAATTTCTAAATGGTCTTATTAAATAAAAAACACAGAGCCAGAAATTTGGGTTAAAGCCTTAGACAGATCAGGGAAATATGAAAGCCACCAGCTAACCTCACCTCACCAACTCCACAGCTTCTAAAGAACATGATTTCCTGTCTACCCAGGCTTATATGCCTTGCTTTTCTGCCCTCTCATTGGCTCTTAGCCCAGCTACTTCACTTCCTTTTCCTACACAGCTCTGTCACTGTCTATCTGTCTATACAGAACTCCAGGTCTCTATGGTTGGTACTGGGATTAAAGGCGTGTGTCACCATGCTTGGCTCTGTTCCTTAGTACTATGGCCTTGAACACACAGAGATCCTGCCTGCTAAGGGATTAAGGGCGTGTGCTGCCTGACTTCTTGTTTACTTAAAATGGCTGGCCTTTTCCCCCTGATCTACAGGCAAGCTTTATTTATTAATGCACACAAATAAAATATCACCACATTTCAGCACAAATAAAATAACACCACAGTGTGGCTTTACCCTCAGGCTTTCAAGACAACTAAATTCTAGAAGAACCAGAGTTCAGTCATAGACATCTCAGGGCAATCTACCTTAAGACGAATGTATCCCTTCTAGGATGGTGGACCACTCCATCTGGGATGTGATAGTAGCACTGTGAGGTAAGGATCATTAACTTGATTTTATAGGTGAAAACAAGCTTCATAGAAGCAAAGTAAAATGCCCAGGACCTCTAGGCTGGAAAGCCGTGGAGGAAGAGGTTGAACTCAACTCTTCCTGCTTCAGTGGTCTCTGCACTTTTTACATGGCCAAAGGGAGAAGTGGACAAGAGCCTCTGTCTCCTTGCCTCTACCCAGCTGCCAGGTGCTCCTCAGGCTGTGTCTTTTTGCTGACCTCTCCATACTAGCTCATTTCTCTTTATCTCTCTCATCCTTGCCTAAATTTTCAGTCAGAAACCTCTCCAGCCTCTTTCCCCGTCACTCTTTTCTTCTCTCCTCTCCCTCTTTCTCCTTCATCTTCTACATTTAGAACAAAGTTGTGTTTCCCTGTCCTCTTAGCAATCTTACTTATGAGAAGAAACTGGCAGTGTGATTCAGGGTGGGACCCCTGTCTTTTCCTAGGAGTATTCTTGCTTTCCAAGGAGACCAATGTGGTTGTCACTGAGCCCAGATCTCTGATGGAGCTAAATTTCTTCTAAAAATGTTAGCGTGTGAGAGTCATGTCCATATAAACACTGAAACTGTGAGCACAAGTTACAGGTCCTTGGAGAAGAAAAGTTGCCTAATTGGGCTGCTAGCTTCCAAAATTCCCCTTGGTAATCCTTCTTCAAGACTGTTTCTCTCTTACAAATTAGTTTCCAGAGGAGTTTAGAATTTGCCTTCAGAGGTGTCAGACACCTAGCACACAACACACTTCAATAGCAAAATTACCCCAAACAAATTACTACTGGAAGTGTAGCAAGTGTGGGGCTGAGATCCAGATACCAGGAATATGCTTACCAATGGTGGCTCTTTTAGGCACTGCATGCTGCAGGGGAATGATAGCTGTGTGTGTATGTATCTATATATCTATATATCATTCAGATTTTAATATGCTTGAGGATTAATTAATTATGTATGCAAAAGAAAGCAAAGGACTGAAGTATGTATGGATAATTGGGGCTTAACTTGGAAAGAAGGAAAGTAGAAAAAGGGACCATTGGTGAGTAGGGAGACAGAGGAGCTGTGGCAAGGGGGACAGTAGAACACAGATACTATGAAAGGGGGGGGCAAACGGGGTAGGGGACTTAAGTGAGAAATGAAAGGGTAAAACATTGTGTACATGTAAATAACACCAAGGATGCTTGGGAAAGCCATAAGGAAGCCTATTTTATAAGCTTTCTTAAATATGTATGTATATATCTAATTGGAATTACCCCACATGCAGGAGATAATGCTCTGCCAAGAAGCTATAGACTATCAAAACAACACACAATGCCTAGCATGGGATGACTCCCTTAAAATTGTTGGTCAGGGTGGTTGGAGAGACTCCCAAAATAACACAGGCTATTTCCATTGCTCTTAGTTGTCTGCCAGAATTTGAAAATAGGGCCCTGTTGCTGGAGACATCATATATTTTGATAAAGGGCTTGGAGAAATCTAGCTGGTATTAACCTAAAAGCCTCCTCCCTGATGACCAGCTATCATAGTGTCTGAAGATACCATGTAGGCTGCCTGGGAAGAAAAGGCAACTCTGTTCCTACTCAGCTGCAAATTTAAGACTGCAAGAATGACTGACCTGACAGGATATGTTGTACCCAAGGGTGCAACAATGGCATTAACATCTGGGATGTAACCAACAGCTGTCTGAATGGACATAAGGCCCACTCAAAAGGAGAGCAATCATGTTGGCACTGTAAACCTTGCAAAGAGCCATGGCTGGAGAGGTTATAAGCCCTAGAAGAGAACCTCCTGCTATCATTTTGTTAAATTGATATAGTGTCCAACTGATCCTGACATTTATCTTTCTACTTGTAAGTTAGTGTATCTCTTACTATTTGCCCACAAAGTTTCTTTTTGGAAGAGTAACTGCAGAGAACTAGAGCTGGTCAAAGTGCAGAAAACAAGTGACTGTGGAGTGCCCCTCTCTAAATGGACATATGTTAACACCATCCTACACCCAAGGCACAGGGAGCATCATAGAAGAGGAGACAGAGAGGGTCTAAGAGTCAGAGGACCTGGAGGAATGCTGTAAATGGTGTTTTCATATTTATTTACTTTATATAATACATTAATGTTAAGTATAGTTATTATGCTATACCTTAGGCATCTCGAACTTAGTCACGTTATAATTTCAAGTTTATAATCATTGAGCAATATTCTCATTTTCCCAACCATAGCTCCTGTAACTTGCCTTCCACTCCATTTCTATGAATTTATATTCTATACATTGAATTCTGAAATATTTATCTTTTCTATGTTTAGCTAATTTTACTCAGCATATGCCCTCTTATTTTACTTATATTATTGCAAAGGGTAGGATTTCCTTTTTTTTTTTTTTAGGTTGCCTGATACTCCATTATTTACTTATCATATTTTCTTATTTATTTATTTATTTATTTATTTATCTTTATCTATCTATCTATCTATCTATCTATTTATTTATTTATTTTGGTTTTTCAAGACAGGGTTTCTCTGTAGCTTTGGAGCCTGTACTAGACTAGCTCTGTAAACCAGGCTGGCCTCAAACTCACAGAGATCCACCTGCCTCTGCCTCCTGAGTGCTGCGATTAGAGGCGTGCGTCACCACCGCCCGGCCATAATTTCTTTATCCACTCATTCCTAGTGGGCCCTTTGGTTATCCGTGTGTTGTGGCTATGGAAAATGGTGGTGTAATATGTGGTGTCTTATCAGTGGGGTCTTACCATCAAGTTCTAGAAGATAAGCAAGAGCAGTCAAAATACCCTGCAAAATACAAACACTAAACTTTTTAATTGGATAGCCTATTTATCTAGGAGAAGCATTATCTCCCCCAATGTAGAATTTGAACTCTTTACTTCTGTGTATAATTTAAGAAGCTCCCAGGAGAGTAAGTTCCACTTTGGCTTTTTCAAAAGCCTTTAGTGTTAGTTATTCCTCCCCATACCATCCTCCTCTACCAGGCTCTTTAAACGAGTTGGTTGCCCAGTGTGTTTCAGTGGCAGGTCATCTTTCATCCTTGAGTGGACAAAATTCCCTCGATGTTTTCACCTAGGTTTCATGCCTTGTATCACCCAGCCTGACCCAGTTCGTTTTGTCAGGATGGATGTAGACCTGGGCCTGCTTGCCAGCAGAGGATCTCTGCCCTACAGCTCCTGCAGCCCTGTCCACTGGCTGAAGTGAAGGGTTCAGGCTCATTACAGTGCATAACTGTGGCTTTAAAATCTAACAGCTGTCAATGCGTGCTGTGTTTTTGCATCAAAAATGTCTTGAAACAATTAGGATGTCATTTGTGACTATTTCCAGGACATGTTACATTTTTAAAAATTGTTTTAAGGAATGTATTGTTGAAATGTGAGTTTTACTCATTAGAGAGGCCTTTTATTTCTTCACTTTTAAAGTAACTCTATCCCTCGGCTGCTGCCTCCATCAAATGGGGAGAGGGTAGCCCTATAGTGTGAGGGTGAGGAGTAAATAAGATAGAAATGCTTGTGCCTGGCATGTATCAGATGCTCAACGATACTGCCTTGGGTTTGTCTCCTTGCTTGTTTGTCCTGTGTTATGTGACACTAAGGGGAAAACATGTCAAAGTGAAGTCAAGTTCCATTAAAGGGAAATCTGGGCCACTTGGCCAAAGTACAAAATTCCCTTTTATATAAAAGAGCAAATGTTTGCTTTGGCCCTTCCATCTGAAAGTGTCTTCTGTTGGTGCAGTAGGTTTGTTTGGTTTGGCTGTGTGTTAAGTGGGAGATGGAACTTGAGTGGGCACAGTGAGTTCCTCTGTCCAGAGGAGATTCCCCAGCCACTGTTGGCTGCCATAGATGTAAGTGAGTTGTCAGTGGGCAGCAGTGTGGCTATTCTGAAAGGCAGCCTGTCACACAATGGTAAGGGAAGACATGACCCCATGTAGCTGGTCCCCTACACCTACGATGACCAGCACTTAGCACTTACCTTATAGCCTCCTTTAGAAAGGATTTCTTTTACCCACCCCACTCCCTCAAGGATTTGAAAGAGAAGTTTTTCTCTTCTGAACCCTGGAACATATTTCTTGCAGAAAAACAAGAGAACCAATACATTTCTCTCCTGCTTCTTCACATAATCCTAATTCAGACTCCCCATTCATTCTAAAAACATATTTTAAGTTCATTTTATTCACCTAAAGACATATTCAAGTCAAGTGTTTCAAGCATGACACCAAAACACAAACCATGACCAATCAGCAAGCCTCAGGAGCCTGGACTAGTTAGTTGTAGCTGACACTGGTCAGGGGTATCATGGCCTTGTTGGCTGTGGAGACCTTGACACCTGCAGAAAGTGCTTCAGGGTCCCTTCGCCAGTCTCAATGATTTTGTCAAACACTAGTAAGTGTTAGCCGGACAGACAAAGCCAGTGCTGGATGCTTTGTAATCTGGGATTCATATTCCATGCATCCATATTTGAGAATGAAGACCTTTGCCCTCGGTGTTAAAATGTCTGCGCATTGTTTTTAGAACTCCCGTGCACTGTCTCCTATCTCTTGGTCTTTACTGACGTGCTCCCTTTGTCATGAAATGCTTTCTTCCAAATCTTTCTCCCAGATCCCTTATTTTCTTCACCTAGTACAGTCCCACTTGGCCTTTACCTCTTAGCTTAGAAGTATCACTTCCTCTAGGAAGCCTTCCCTTTTCTTCCCCCACTAGCTAATCGGGGATAGTAATCTTCCTCGGAGTTCCCAAAGATCCTGATCCTGTCCTGTCCAGATTCTTCCACAATGTGCACTCACTCCTCTCTGTGTCCCCACTGTGCTCTCTGTACTTCATAGACAAGGAACTGGGAGTAACCAGGGCACATCTTTATTGAATGTCAGGGTATCCTCAGAACTCCAGGTACTTTGTTTTATAAAACAAATAATTATGCTTTTAAATTTGAAAGATGATAAACTCTTTTGAATTCCTTTTCAGACATGGATTTGAACCTGTAAATGTTATCACCAATAGGGAGGAGGGGGGATATTTGGGGAGAAAGTTCAAGGAAGGTGCCAAACCCAGCCAAGCTCATTGGAGCTCTGGTGTTCCAGATGCATACATATGAAGGGTAACAATTTTATCACATATTTTACAACCTGTTTATCTCTAATCAGGAGAAAGTTTTAAATCAAGTTCATGTTTGACACTTCAATATCACTATTTAATGGAAAGTAGTTTGGGATGGGGCAGGGGTGCAGGTGGGGTGACCCAGGATGTAAAAGACTGTGGCAGCTTAGACTCTCAAGCAGTTTCTGGCATGTGATATTTTGATGTTAAGGTAAACAGCTTAGAAATCTGTGGGCCGCATTCCTCGTGTGTTATGTTGATTCCTACAATTAAAGGGTGAAGATTCCAGGCCAAAATGTGTTTTTTCATTTAGTTAACCCAAACTATACAGAGATTAAAGACTAGCTATTCTGAAAGTGACTGCTTTTTCCTCCTGTCCCTATTTAAAGTTCTTTGGTGTGTGTGTGTGTGTGTGTGTGTGTGTGTGTGTGTGTGTGTGTGTGTAAGAGGTAAAGAGTATGGGCACATTTTGGGAATGTGAGAGAACTAGAGTCAAACAATCTACAGAAACAACAACAACAAAAAGCTATTAATCAAGTCCCTTAACATTATAAACCTGGGTGTGTCCATTGTGAACATGGTAGTTACTATGATAATTAAGTTAGCTTACCCCAATACTTAGCCCAGTGCCTGGAGTATATGTAGCAGCACACATTACAACATTTCTGCAAATATGTATTTGTCACATATACCCACCCCCCCCCACAGAAAACCACACACTCACACCACACACACACCTACACACACCCCTCACACATATACATTATTTAAAGCTAAAACTAAATTTCAAATCAGATAATAATTTTTCAACATTATTATGTGCCATTTGTATTTTTATTTTTAATTATGTGCATAGGTGTGTGGTGGGAGTGTGTGTGAGTGTGAACCACAGACTTCAGAAGAGAGTAGCAGATCTCCTGGAGCTGGACTTACAAGTGGTTGTAGGCCACCTGACACAGGTGCTGGGAACTACTGTACTTGGGTCCTCTGCAAGAGCTGTACCTAACCTTCTGAGCCCTCCGCCAGACTCTCAAATTAGCCACTGTTTTAAGAGTCCAGTGGCTTCCCAGCAAGCTGCTGACCATATTGGTTCTCTATCCATCCTCCTGAGTCCTCCGCCAGACTCTCAAATTAGCCACTGTTTTAAGAGTCCAGTGGCTTCCCAGCAAGCTGCTGACCATATTGGTTCTCTATCCATTGCATTCCTAATATTTTAATTAGATTTTGCCTAAAGAATTGTTGATGAATTCGGAAGTAAATAGGACTTACTTTTTCCTGAGGATACCAGCAATAGAAATCAATTTAACACAGTAAGCCTTGGAAAATCATGAGCAACACATAAATGAAAGGAAAAAATGGAGAATCAGATCTTAGCAAAGAGTCAATCAGCTCTAATATGCCAAGGACTAGGAAGTGCCTTCCCTTATGGAAGGGTACGTGGCTGAGAGTCTGAGAAGCTTGAGAATGCTTCTGGTGATGAGTGTTCTCCAGGATAGTGTTCTGAGTGATATTAAGAAAGCAATTATCCTCCTACTAACTAGAAATTGCTTTGAGTAACAATCGTCATTATTTTTCATCAAGGTGTGGTTGTCTTAAATTTGGGTGATGTAAGCGGCTGAAAGCGTTGCTGTTCATAAGATTAAATATTCTGCACTCCGAGCATACTTATCTTCTATTAGTGATTAAGAACATAAGAAGCCCTTGTGTGTTTACTGCATATTGTGTGCTCACTTCAGAGGATTTGGAGCAAGGAATCAGAAGTGAGTGAGCATATATGGTGTTTGCCTTTCTAGGTCTGGGTTATCTCACCCAATATTGTCTTTTCTAGGTCTATCCATTTACCTGAAAATTTCATTTTTCTTTACAGCATAATAGTATACCATTGTGTGTATGTGCCATGTTTTCATTATTCATCTGTTGAAAGAAACTTAGGTTGTCTCCATTCCCTTGATATTGTGAATAAGGCAGCAATGAACATGGTCCAGCAAGTATCTGTGGAGTAGGATGTTGAGTCCTTTGGGCATATGCCAAGGAGTTGTACAACTGGGTCACATGGTAGATTTCTATACAGAAGGAGGAGGAAGAATGAGGGACAAATAACAGCAAAGTTGTTTGATAAAATTTCAAGGAATCATATTATTTATATTTACCCAAAATTGTATTTATCATTCATACCCATAATTCATATCACTCTATATTTATCTCTCATTATATATAAATACCTACAAACATTTCATATATAGATATAGATATACATATACATCTATAGATATCAATATACATATACATACATGGAAGTTAAGCCAGCTGGGTTGACCATGTTCCTCACAGGAACCATAGACTAACTGAAGCCCCAGTACTGGAGTACTAAACACAAGAAATCTCCTTTTGAATAGTTGATCAGGGCAGTCCAAGCAATTCTCCAAACAATACAGAGAATCAACGTAGCCCTTGATTGCCTCTAAGGGGTTGAGAGCTGTCTACTATTGCTGAAGATACAGTTAGGATACAGGATTTGCTTGAGTCCTGGATTGGACCCAAAAATATCTTTCCTTTGGTCTAATTTCCATGGTTCCAGAAAAGTCTATACAAGCTGTCATGGGAGGGAAGCAATGAAGCAACCCTACCCACCTGCAACACCTATGAACCATGACAATTACCAAATGGCAAGATATGATGAACATGCAATAGAGGGCACCCACAACTCAATGGTAACCAACAGCTGTCTAATTGGACTTAAGACCTACTCACCAGTAGGGAAACCGTGTCTGGTCCCTTTCCCAGGACTAGTGAGGTCATGGACATTAGGAAAGAATCTACTACTGTCACTTTGCTAGACCAGCATGATTCCTTACTACATTCTAAATCATATCCTTATACCACAGACAAGTATAACTTCCACCCCTTATCAAAGAAGCCTCTCTTTACAGGGTCTCTCCTTGAGACAAAGAACTACAGGACAGCTAATGACTGCTGGGAGGAGAATTAGCCTCTTCCTGGGATGAGCCCACTTATTGGTTCTCCAAAACAGAGCGATCAGTCTTGAAGCCGTATCAGATCAACAACAAAAACAGAGTCATCAAATTTTACATATATGTGTGTATGTATATATACATATATATATGCATATACATACATACATATATACATACATATACACAATTATGTATGTAACAACAATGAAGAAAAAGAAGCAATTAACTTGAAAAAGGGTGTATGGGAGGAGTTCAATTCAGGATAGCTGGAAGGAGCTGGAGGTAGGAAAGAGAATAGGGGAAAGTGTTGTAATTCTAATTCAAGGAAAAACAATTTTAAAAAGAATGTAAGAACTCTAAATATTGCACGACAATGTTAATTTTCTGTAGTTATTGGCCTGGAAGATGAATTTGCTTTGCTTTTAATCTTATTGATTATAAAGTCATCATGAGATTCCCTAGTGTTAAAACACAACATGGATTTTTTTTTAAATTAATTTCAAGTAGATGAAGGACATAGTCATGTGGGCAGCAGGGTGAATGTAGGGGAGAAAAATCAATAAAAAGCAAACTTCTAATAAGCATCTTGTGTGCAATGCCACCTGTAGTGAGCACTTTGATTTCTGTCATCTATTATTCTTGTTAGTACCTGTCTTTGATGTACCTGGAGTGCCAAGATGCTCCAATATTCAGACACAGGGATGGTTTCCAAGGAGATGTTACAGCAAACTGTGTCAGTGTCTCATGAGAGCCAGGTTCTTAGTGAGCAATGCTGACTCACCTTCTCTCTAAACTGGGCTGATTCTGAAGTGAGAGGAGAAAGGCTTGGTATAGCAAACTGAGTTTATGAAATGCTGGACAGGATCTATGTGCGGGTCATCTCTGGCTAGAAGCCTTTCATAGCTCAAGGTGAGTCTTGCATGTGAAAGGTCAGGTCTTTCTGCACCATCAGGAACATCCCCAGCTACTGGGAGAGTTAGGAGTAATGACAATGTCTGCAAGTACAGTGTCTTGGTGCATGGCTTCAGCATGCCTCAACCCTCCTGTGCTCTCATTCTGACATGAAGCCACTTTTGGGAACACTTTGTTTAGGCTCCACCTGATAGCAACTTGGTCCCTCTCAGCCTTGCTGCCTGCCTTAGAGAACCCTCTGGAACTGTGGGGAGACATGGAATAGAACTTGGAAGTTGGCAGGCAACTGACAACTCTCTTTCATTCCTTGGATGATTGGTTTTTTGGAAGGTCCCACAGGATGAATAAGGATGTGACCAATTCAACATTGTTCTCCCCCACCCCCCCATCCTTCCTTGTTTTTTTCTCCTGCCACTTAGGACTACTCTCTGAGTCAACTCTCTGCACACAAGCCTTTTCCAGGCTGAGTCAACTCCCTAACATTAAGCTGTCACCTAACATAAGCCTGTTCATCTTGCTTTGATTCCTCAGTGCAAATCTAAGACAGATTTCAAGGACAACGAGGATCATCCCATTTTCCTGCAGATAATCAAACACTTGTAATTATACATAGAAAACAGTACTTGTCCATAGATGGAAATTTATTTTCTGAAGTTGAATGCTTATGTTTAATAAACTCAACACGATCCTCTTCTACAATCGGTAGCAGCCTGGTAGACACATTAGACAGATGGATTCTCCCACCACATTAGTCACTTTTGGACATGGTGTCGAATTGCTTGAAAAATAACAATACAAAAGTTTATTTGGTTCATGATTTCAGAGGTTTCAGTTGTGATATCACAGTTTCTTTCTTTGGGCCTGAGGTCAGGCATGACAGTGAGGCAGAGGTGGTGTGATGAAGAGCTGCTCACCTCTGGCAACAAAAAAGTGGAGAGTGAGAGGGATAGAGGGAGGTTAGCCACAACAGTCACCAGAAGGAGAGGGCACTGATAATGATTCGCTCTTAATTACATAAACATTAGGATTTCCATGACCTGGTGGGAAAGAGGAAGTAGTTTATGCATAGGATGAGAGAAGGAATCATCTTCAGGAGATTCTAGCCCCAAATACCTCCAGATTCCACTGTTCATCCGTTCTGTTTAAGGCTTTGGGTCTTTTATATTTTAAGTTGCCAGTTTTCATTATGGACCTGCAAAGTGTTTGATGCTGTTAGGTCCAATAGATGCACAAAGGTTTAGGAGAATAGATTTAGGAGAATAGATTTAGGAGAAGGTAATTATAGAACAGTTTTTGGCAGGAAATGGAACTAAATTAGAAAGGATGAGTCCTATATGAATTAATAATATAAATACCTAATAAGTAAGAGTAAGATTATGCCTTGAAAGGCTTTTCAGACATTTTCATTAAGTTAGGAAATGGCAGGTTGGAAGATTAAGGAAGTTATTCTGGGCAGTGGAAGAGCATGGATAAAGATGGAGGGATCATTCATTTTATTTCTAGCACCTACTTTGTGCTAAGCATCCCACCTGGGGGGCTGGGAATATCATGATGAACAGGTATACTTGTGGAACCTGTAGCCAACTAGTAGGGAAATTATGAACAGGTTTGGTCAGCATCCCACCACACTCCATGGAGCAAGTGTTTTCTGAAAGCTTCCTTCAAAGGCAAAAGAAATGTTGGTGCTGTTATAAAGAAGTAATATGTCAAATTTTTATTTGGGGAATTGAAAATGTTAAACTCATTAGGAAAAAAAAACTCAATATTTATCATTTTCTTTTATTTTTTACTGGATAATGCAAGTATCTCATCTTGAAAATAATTTTTGGGGGAATTGTTTTATACATAATATGTGTGTATATATTTATATATACACATATGTACATATATACATATACATACATATATTTTTTCCAGGAAAAAATAAGTTACAACAACATTATGTATTTATATATAATGAAAGTCATTTATTACTTCTTAACCAGGGTCAGGTCAGGTATATGCTTCTACCTACTTGAAAATTGATCTTTTCTCTTATGGTGAAAGGCTTTGTGGATTAGGTAAATATCAATTTAGATTCCCAAATAGAGTTGTTCTGACATTCCTTCTATTTTTTTTTTTTTTTTTTGCAGTTTTCCAATCTGATTTTTTTTTTCAAATTACAGATAAAAGAAAGCAAGTAGATATATTGTGACTAAGTCTGAACATGCTTCAGGTCGTAAGTTTTTCTTATCATAAACTGGACCAGACTTTGGGCAGACACCAGGGACACAATGAAGTGCCATTGAAATAGTATCCAGACAATCCCTCTTCCCAGGCTTTGGGGGCATTGCATATCTAAGGCAGAGGAGAACATGTGGGGCCCTTGCCTCCTACACTGCCCCGTTCTGCTTTTGTTCTGCCCTCTATTCAGACAGAGCAGCGCAGACTGACCCAGCGCTTGTTATTTTATTGTGATGGATGTTGTTTCCCTTTGAAGAGCAGAGAGAAGTGGGCTGTTAGTGCTGGGGCTTCCTCACTCCTGGTTGCATAATGTAGAGAGTGCTACAGAAAGGGGGATTGATTCAAGAGCAGTTGGTGGTGAGTGGTGTGAAAAGAGACTCTAGCAGAGGCCAAGTAGATCTTAAAATATTGACATGAGAGCCTTGACCAAGCTTCACCTTGAGCTGCTCATTAGAGCCCCGGTATCTCAACTGTCACCCCTCATTAATGAGCCCTGCTCTCTGGTTTGTGACTGGGAGGGCATGACCTGCAGGAGTGAGAATAGTCTGTATGTTCAGTTTATCCTTCATTGCAAGTTGAAAATGCACTAGACACTCTATTGTTCAATATTTGGCCCTGCAACTGCAGTCACAGGTAAGACAAATCCCTTAGACATGAGGATTTGGTTTGGTGCTCAATAGTGGTGATAGCAGTAGGCATCTTCTTGATATGCTTTTAGGCCAGATACTTATCTTTTGAAATATAGCATTCTAAAGGAAGAAGCAATGACTTGTAGGATGAGGGAAAGTCTACTAGAAAAAGGGATCCAGAAGGCAGGCCAAGGATCTGTAGTTAGGAGCTGTTTCCCATTTACCTTGACCTAGCATTCCCTCTCCTTTGGTTTTTGGACTGCCCAGTGGCCATTCAGTGATATGTCAAATATCTGCTTATCATGGAGACATTTAAAGTCTCCTTCGTGATTTAATAATAATCAGGATTCTTTTTATTTTAATGTATGTAGGTGTTTTGCCTGCATGCATGTCTGTGCACCACGTGTGTGTAGTTCAGCAAGAGGCCAGAAGGGGATGTCAGAGCCACTGGAACTAGAACATCAGATGGTTGTGGGTACTAGGGATCAAACCCAGGTCCTCTGGAAGAACAGCCAGTGCTCATAACCTCTGTACCACCTTTCAGCCCGAAGTCAATATTATGATTTCTACATTTTGGTGCTGAGTATTAAGTATAAATAAAGCAGTAGTTCTTAACTTGTGGGTGATGACCCCTTTGGGGCTCGAACAACCATTTTGAAGGGATCTCCTAAGACCATAGGAAAACACATATGTTCACATTACAATTCATCACATAGCAAAATTACAGTTATAAAGTAGCAATGAAAATAATTTTAAGGTTGGCAGTCACCACAACATGAGGAACTATAGTAAGGGGTTGTAGCATTAGGAACATTGAGAGCCACTGAAATAAAGGATACCAAAATCTTAGTATGAAGTTGCCAAGAAAGCCACATGTCCTCTAGATGCTTTCCTAGGACCACTGGATTGATGCTACTTAATCCAAGATGCTAGAAACCAACAAGAGCAAAGACAAGATCACCTGCTACAAGATCTGAATCCTAGAGCCTCAATCAGAGTAGAGGCCACACTTCCCAAATATTAATAACCTTGCTCCTTCTCCTAGCCATCCTCCATCACCTTGTCTTGATTTCTGGGAGTTTAAAAAACAAGTTTTTAGAGTCTCTAACATAGTCAGTCTTTAGGCCACTCCTTCCTGTTATCCCTCACTTTGGTCCATGTGCGTCTCAAGCCTTCCTGTTTGTCTGCTGGTCAGCCAGCTCTCTATCTTCTCTAATGTCCCTGGAGCATCATTGGGCAAGGGATCTCACATGCAAGTCCCCAACTTTATCACTGATTTCACTGAAAGGAAAAAGTGTTGTGAAATAATACTTTAAGATGTGTTATATTCATTTATGCTGAGGAATATTTGTTTAGTGATGCAAAGATGTGTTGAATTCTTTTATGTTGCATTTGTTTAACTCTGTAAAACTGAGTTACCTTGCCTATCTAAAATACCTAATTGGTCTAATAAAGAGCTGAACAGTCAAAAGCTAGGAAGGAGAGAGAAATAGACAGGGCTGGCAAACAGAAAGAATAAATAGGAGGAGAAATCTAGGCTTGAGAGAAGAGGAGAAAATGAGGAGAGGAGGATGCCAGGGGCTAGCCACCTAGCTACACAGCCAGTCATAAAGTAATAAGGAAAGAAAAATATATCAAATAAAGAAATGAAAAAAAAGCCCAGAGGCAAAACATAGTTAAAGAGAAATAGGATACTAGCTGACTAGAAACAAGCCAAGCTAAGGCCATGCTTTCACAAATAAGAATAAGTTTCCATGTATCTATTTGGGAGCTGGGTGGCAGGCTCCCAAAGAGTAAAAACAAACAAAGAAACAAATAAATACAACTATAAAAATGTTGTGTATGACTTTAATCCCATCATTTGGGAGACAAAACCAGGTGGATCTTTGTGAGTTTGAGGCCAGCCTGGTGTACAGAGCAAGATCCAGGACAGGCACCAAAACTATGCAGAGAAATCCTGTCTTGAAAAACAAAAGAAGCAGAAGAAGCAGAAGAAGAAGCAGAAGAAGAAGCAGAAGAAGCAGAAGAAGAAGCAGAAGAAGAAGCAGAAGAAGCAGAAGAAGAAGCAGAAGAAGCAGAAGCAGAAGAAGAAGAAGAAGAAGAAGAAGAAGAAGAAGAAGAAGAAGAAGAAGAAGAAGAAGAAGAAGAAGAAGAAGAAGAAAAGAGAAGAGAAGCTAAGTTTGGGAGGAAGGAAGACTGCACTCAGCCTTTAGTCTGTCATGCAGTCCTCAAGATTTGTTTCTCTAATACGGTAGTAAGTTAGAACACCCATTTGTTTTTCACATCTCTCATTTTGTCCCTCTTGTATTCATTCTCTATGTTTTTCTGAATAATTTCTTAACACATTAACCGTGGTCTAAGCTGTGTTTTTATTAGTTTGAGGCTGGGTTACCTAAGAGAAGGGTGCAGCACTTTCTTGCTACTGTTGCTGAAGATAGAGAAGACCTTAAGCACATTTCAGAACATGAGTCTGAACTAGTGGCCCAGCTGTAAGGTGCTCCTAGTCTCTCCCTTCCAAGCTAGGATGGCCAGAGGGAATGTTCTGGGATGGGCGCAGAGGTAAAGCTGCATATATTTTTGTTGTGGTTCATCAAAATTGTGAAAATTGTTCATTGTGAGAAAAAGTTATAATACTTAATCACTGTTCTATTGCTGTGAAGAGACACCATGACCACAACAACTCTTATAAAGGAAGACATTTAATTGGGGCTTGCTTACATTTCAGAGGTTTAGACCATTATCATGGCAGGAAGCATGGCAGGTGCTGAAGAAGGAGCTGAGAGTTCTACATCTGAATCCACAGGCAGCAGGGAGAGAGACACTGGGCCTGGCTTAGGCATTTGAAACCCAAAGTCCACCCCCAGTGACATACTTCCTCTAACAAGACCACATCCACTCCAACTAGGCCACACCTCCTAATCCCTGTCAAATAGTGCCACTCTCTAATGACCAAGCATTTAAATATATGAGCCTGTTGGGAGCATTCCTATTTAAACCACCACAGCTATTTTGGAATAGTGGGCAAAAAGGTATTTAACTGCATATCATTGGACAGGTAACAGAACTGAAAATGGTGTTTAATACAAATATGAAGCTGATTATATCTCTTTTGGAGGTTAGTAAATGTCTTAGTTATATTTCATGTTGCTGTGATAAAAATATCCTTACAAAAGCAATTTGGAGACAGGTTTTTGGCTCACGATTCCAAGTTACAGCCCATCATGGGAAGAAAGACCCAGCAGCAGGAGCTAGAAGCAGCTGATCATATTGTATCTGCAGTCAAGTAACAATGAAAGATGAATTCTTGTCCTCTATTTGTTTTCTCCTTTTTATACAATCCATGATCCCAGTCCAGGGAATTATATCACCCATAATGAGAGGTCTTTCTACCTCAGTTAACCCAAGATAATCCCAGGCCCATCTCTTAAGTCATTCTAAATCTCAAATTGACAATTGAGATTATCAGAGTAAGGAAGTCAAAGTGTGTATATTGGGGATATTGTGGACAAATGTCCAAGATGAGAGAAATAGTCTACTAAAGGAAGAAAGAATGATACTCCTGTGTGCGAATTAGAGAGCATTTGATACACTACAAAGCTATCTGTTCACTTGGCATCGGTTTTAATACTTCTTCTGTGCTGGGAGCTATGCTAACCAGGAGTAATGACCATGCTCTATCATTGTCCTACCAGCTTTCAATATCCAAACTAAGAACAAGGAAGATACAGCTGATTACTTAAAATGGGTTCCCAGGCTATCTGCACAGAGTGATGCTGAGCAAGGCAGGCACAACAGAACCTTGTCACTCTTCCAAGTCATAAACTTCTCTTGTCATGTCCCATGTGCATTCTAGGTCCCTCACTGCTGCACTTACAGTAGGTGGATCCAGAAAGGTATAATAGTAGTCAAGGGAGGAAACTGGCTGCCAGGTTGCTCTCTATCTTAATAAATTACACCTGAACTGTAGAGGCTGCAAAAGCCTCTGAAATATATGGATTTATTCCAAGATTCATTACCGATATTAACTAGCAATGCTTTGAAGGAATTGTGCATAGTCAGTAACTTTCAATACAATCTGAGTAATAACAATTAGCAAATTTTTACATTCTGTATCTTCCTTTCTTAAATGCAACTTGTCATTAAAAACTTAAAATTCTGTGACACTGACATTATAAACCATTCTATGCACTATACACGATGGATTTTAATAAATTAGGCCATTTACTGGCGGGAAAGGCAGGCCAAAACTATTATCTTCCTGATGGCATGCAACTCCCTTGAGTACTACTGACTTACTTTAAAATGCAGCTGAGACACCTGAGGAAAGTATTTCCCTAGAGAGCCTGAGCAATGAGAAATGTTTGTGGTAGGCTGAGTATCTCTTTAGAAATTTTGTGAATGGAGGTGTGAAAACCGTTCCGCCAAGGTGGGAATTAAGTTTCAGTGGTGGTATTCAAGATGATCACTTTATTTGCCACTGTGAGGCAATAGAGCGTGAAGCAATGTGACAAGGAAGTCATTTTCCAATCTGGCCATTCCCTTGTGTTACAGGGGAACGTTTGCCAATTGCAAATTCAACAGCAAAGAGCTCAAGTTGTTTTGGGTGGTGTGGTGATGCTTTTTAAAGAAAAACTGTTCTTTAAGAACAGAATGCCATGATTTGTGAACACTAGTAAGTTATTTCCTTACAGTTTGAGCTACTTGGCTCTATCAGTTAGGAGGCAAGCAGGTCCCCAGGGGTAATGAAATGTAATTTGCAGAAGCATTTACCGTGACACTTCCCATGATTCCCAGCACGATGCTGCCATCCTACCTCATTTATGGATCACCTCTGTGAGCACACACCTCTCTTTGTTCTGTGCATATGTTCATTTTCTGATCTAAACCTCACAATAATTCCATCAGAAGCTGAATGACAAGCCTGTGGCTGCAGTTAGTAAGAGAGGGAGCCAGGATTGACTCCAAATGGGAGCCACATAGCTATGACACCCTAATACCAGCATTTTAACATCTTCTTTCAGAAGTGCTGAGATGTTGGGGAGAGTGGAAGTGACAAGAGGGACAGGTCACAGGATTCACCTTCATTTCTAAAGAGGATCTTCTATGTTTTTTCTGTTGCCTGTCATCTACCTATCATCTGTCTTCTGTCTGTCTATCTATCTATCTATGTCTGTTACCTATCTATGTATCTACTTAATATCTATATATGATCTATTTATAACATATATTTATCATCCATCTATAATATATTTACCATCTATGTATCTGTTGGTCTTATATTTATATTGGTTATCTATCTATATATCTATGTATAATTTGTCTCTATCTATCTATCTGTCTGTCTATCTATCTATCTATCTATCTATCTATCTATCTTTCCTCATTATCATTATCATCTATCACCTATCCATCCATTCATCACCTGTCTGCCTGTCTTTCTGTCTATGGTAGGATTACTCATGTTTAATGCTCACAAGATTTATAGTACAACTCAGATTCTTAAGGTGAATTTAGCTTATTTTGTCAGTAGATGATGGGGTCCTCATTAAGACAGTTGATGTGATGGGGAGGTTAGAGAAGAAAATTAGATAGAACACAAAGTTAGCTTTGTTAGTATAAACAGTTAGGTGTTATTTTTCAAAAACTACAGTCTGTCAGAGAATCACCTTGGCTGCTTTGTGTGGGCATGTCCTCCAGTGCTGTGGTAACTTGAGGTCTATTCTTTCAGCTCCCGCATGCTCCTGGCGAAGCTCCCAGGCTGAATTGGCTCTCTCGAGTTATAACTCCTCTGAGATCTGGCTTCTGACTCTCGTTTGCCAATTCTGTAATCTGTATTCAGAGACACTCCATCTCTATGACGAGGATTCCCTCTGGTCACAATGGCTTTCTGGTACCAAATTAGATGATCAGAATTGCCCTGCTGGCCTTAGTCATCTATCCCCCATCTCCACAAAGCTGCGAGTAGGAAATCTAATTACACATAAAGTAGGAAGGATTGTCTGTCCTCATTCAGTAGACCAACAAGTGACTGCATTTATAGTTGATAAGAATCAAAAGTCACAGAAGGGCTGTAGTAGAAGTGTCAGTAAGCCCATCCACAACCACCACAACACCTTACAGGACGAGCCAGAGGCCTAGTCAGTGTTGACGTCTGCCATGCCCTGTTCACCAACCGCAAACCCATGTGAACTAGGACAACTGAGGATTAGTTTCAGTTTAGGGGCACAAAATTAGGCACACATTGCACTTCTATGAAAGTCGCCTGTTAGAGAAAATGACTACGATTGCTTGGGTACACATCAAATTTTCTGCAAAATCCTTTGAGCCCAAGAAGAACGAGCACATTTCCTTTTAAGCCATTTTTCAGTAAGTCATGTATTTTGAAGGCATATGAGGCCAAGGTTAAGAAGGAAATGAAGACACATAAGCTAGCATAGAGAGAGATTTTTTTCTTGTCTGCTGCTAACTATAGCTACAAAATAACTCCACCTTTAGTAAGCATGATAGATTTTGAGCAGAAAAAATGTAATCAATAATGATAAACAAAAAGCTCCTCCATGAATGCTAATCTATTGCCTACATATTTTATCTCCAATTTTCCAACATTGAATTATGTAAAATAAAATGTAAAAGCAGTTATTTGAGAAGTGATATATTATCCCTAAGGTATGTGGGGGGTCTTCTAAAAGACACAAAATGGCAGAAGAAAGTGTTCTAGATTAGAAGTGTCTTCTCTGATGTATTGCAGACAGTGCATTCTGAGTTCTCTTCTGCACTGCACACAATGCATCCTGAGTTCTCTTCTGCATTGCACACAATGCATCCTGAGTTCTCTTTCACATTGCAGACAATGCATCCTGAGTTCCCTTCTGCATGCAGACAATGCATGCTGAGTTCTCTTCTGCACTGCACACAATGCATTCTGAGTGCTCTTCTGCATTGCACACAATGCATCCTGAGTTCTCTTCTGCACTCTACACAATGCATCATGAGTTCTTTTCTGCATTGCAGACAATGCATCCTGAGTTCTCTTCTGCATTGCAGACAATGCATGCTGAGTTCTCTTCTGCATTGCAGACAATGCATCCTGAGTGCTCTTCTGCACTCTACACAATGCATCCTGAGTTCTCTTCTGCATTGCAGACAATGCATCCTGAGTGCTCTTCTGCACTCTACACAATGCATCCTGAGTTCTCTTCTGCATTGCAGACAATGCATCCTGAGTTCTCTTCTGCATTGCACACAATGCATCCTGAGTGCTCTTCTGCACTCTACACAATGCATCCTGAGTTCTCTTCTGCATTGCAGACAATGCATCCTGAGTGCCTCTTCTGCATTGCACACAATGCATCCTGAGTGCTCTTCTGCATTCTACACAATGCATCCTGAGTTCTCTTCTGCATTGCAGACAATGCATCCTGAGTTCTCTTCTGCATTGCACACAATGCATCCTGAGTGCTCTTCTGCACTCTACACAATGCATCCTGAGTTCTCTTCTGCATTGCAGACAATGCATCCTGAGTGCTCTTCTGCATTGCACACAATGCATCCTGAGTGCTCTTCTGCATTCTACACAATGCATCCTGAGTTCTCTTCTGCATTGCAGACAATGCATCCTGAGTGCTCTTCTGCACTCTACACAATGCATCCTGAGTTCTTTTCTGCATTGCAGACAATGCATCCTGAGTTCTCTTCTGCACTGCACACAATGCATCCTGAGTTCCTATAGAAAACAGCCTCAGGAAAGCATTCATGAGTGATAATAGTTTGTGCTTCAGAGTGGCCTCAGGAAGCAAATGAAAGAGAAAGAGAAAAGGAGACTTTGCTGGCTAGTTTTCTGTCAACTTGACCCAAACTAAAGTCATCTGAGAGGAGGGAACCTCAATTCAGAAAATGTCTTCATAGGTTGGGTTGTTGGCAAGCCTATAGGACATTTAATTAGTGATTGACAGCCCATTGTGGGTGGTGATATTTCTGGCCTGGTGGTACTGGGTTCTATAAAGAAACAGTATGAACAAGCCATGGGGAGCACCACCCCTCCATGGCCTCTGCATCAGCTCCTGCCTCCAGGTTCCTGCCCTATTTGAGTTCTTGTCTGGCTTCCTTTGATAACAAATAATGATGGAGGAGTGTAAGCCACATAAACCCCTTTCCTTTCCAAGTTGTTTGTGGTCATGATGTTTAATCACAGCAATTGTAACCCTAACTAGGACAGAGCCAGAGCCCTTTGGAGTAGGACAGAGGGGCTTTTAGGAAGCATTTTCTGTTCTGAAAGTTCACAGTTGCCAGGGTGTCAGGACTGTGTGATTGGTAGTGATTTGTTTTGCTTCCAAAGCTGAAAAGCCAGAGACCAATCTCCAGTTCCATGGCTATCTTCCTAGGGTCTGAATCTGTCTCTCTTCCTGAGATACCACCAGCTGACCTTTTCTGTTGGGTCTGGCTCACCTGTACTCCAAGTAGCTTCAGGAGAAGCACTAACTGAACCCAGGTCCACTGATAGAGTGCTATGGCAATTCTTCCTTGGAGTCTCTTGAAGGCTGAATTGATCTCCCTAAGGTCTGTGTGTTGAAGTTGGAACCTCCAATACCCCAGAAAGTCTCCTTATTTGGAAATAAAGGTGTGATTATGGGCTGGAGAGATGCTTCAGTGGTTAAGAGGAACCAAGTTCCATTCCCAGCACCCACTTCAGGTGGTTCCCAACTGTCTATAGCTCTAGCTCCCAAGCATCTGTCTCTGTCTTCTGGGCTCCCAGGAACCCCACATGCACATACCCACAAATGTATACGTAGATGAAATTCTAAATAGTCTTATTAAATAAGAAACACAGAGCAAATACAGAGTTAAAAGACCAAGAAATCAGAGCACTAGCAAATAGCCTTTAGCTCACCACTCACTGCTATTGCTTCCCCAGAGAGAGAGAGAGAAACCTTCTTCCTGTGTGACTGTCATTTTATTGCCTTTCTGTTCTGCCTTCTCATTGGCTCTAAACCCAACCACGTGACTTTCTCATCACTGCATGTCTATACAGACCTCCAGGTCTCTATGTTTGGTACTGGAATCAAAGGTTCAGGTTACCACACTTGGTTGTCCTTGACCACACAGAGACTCTGTCTGCAATGTGATTGGATTAAGGGCATGTGCCACCACTGCTGGACTTCTGCTAAATGGTTCACTTTTAGCTCTGATCCCCAGGCAACTTTATTTATTAACATACAATAAAATCACATTTCAGCACAAATAAAATGTGTGTGTGTGTGTGTGTGTGTATACAGACATATATGTATATGTATATATATATATATATATATATATACATATATATATGTGTGTGTGTGTGTGTGTGTGTGTGTGTGTGTGTGTGTGTGTGTAATAGAAATATTTTAAAAGATATGATTGTAGATGTGATTAGGTAAAATGAGGTTGTATGAGTCCCTGACTCATGACCACTGAGGTTCTTATAAGAGAAATTTAAACACAGACTTACATAGAGGGAAGAAAATACTAAGAGACAGTGAGATCATCATCTACATGCCAGGGAATGCCCAGGGCAATCCGAAGCAAAGGGTGAGGTAAATGCTGGAACAGGTTTTCCCCTCTTAACACTTAGATACAACCAACAGTTGACACTTGGACCTGACAATTCTAGCCTCCTTGCTGTGAGACAAGAAATCCCTACCCTATGTGCCACCCAGTGTTCCATGGTGGCTATGCTTTGTTAAGAAATCAACACAAGGAATGTCCCCTTTTCTGTTCCTATCCCATAGCATCTCTACCCTAGGTTTCCTCTGAATGTACATAAATTGACCCCCTGCCCCCAACACCCCATCCCATCTCACCCCACCCCACCCCTGCCAAAAGTAGTCTTTCCATGGAGGACTTTATTTTATTTTACAGAGGCCTAATCTTCTCCCAGAGTACCTGAATGGAGATCTTCCATATGACTGTGTAGGGTAGAGCATTGTCCTCTGCATTTTGCAGGGGAAGCTATAAAGCACAGGGGTCAAAAGGCAGAGGTTTGATGATGAGAAAGACGAGCAGTTAATCCCTCGCTGTCCCTGGTGCTTTAAGTTAAAGCAACATCTGTTCAATGGGGCACTAATGCGTCTCACCTTAAGTGAGGTTATGGTTGTAAAAGGAAAGCACTTAGCACAATTCCTAACACATAAGCACCTCAATTAATGAGAACTATTAAAAATAGTAGCTGTTATGGGAGCTTCATGCATGGAGGAGAAGGGTGAGGGCGTGCTCATGGAGTCTTTTCAGCTCTCTGAAATTAGACTAGACAGCTGCCTACTCAGTTATATAATCCAGAGTCACATTTACAGTAGTCACCAGTAAGCCAAATAACCACATGACCCCTGTGTGTTCTGCAAAGTCTAAGAAAATCCAAGGTTTTAGCATTAAAACAAAAGGCTTTGATACTCCATTTGATGGCAATGATATCCAAAGAGCCAGGTAATGTCATCCCCTGCATCTTCCAGAAGGGAGGGAAAATTCAGCAAGCATAGTTAACATCCAGCATGGGTGTCAGAAGATGCCCTCTCTCTAGTGTGGGCTCATGAACCTGTGAGATAGTCTTCTAAGCTTCAGATCTCTCATCTCTATGGTGTCATGATAGTATGGCTGTTCACCTGTTACTAGGAAATGTTTGCAAGGGCCTGACATGATATAAATTCCCTTCTATCTACTTGGACCAATGGATGTTAGGTGGCATGATATTCTTTAGTTGGCTTCAACATTATGAAAATATAAAGTAAAGATGGAGCCTCTGTCAGCCTATTCTTGAATATCTATGACCATAGTCACCTTTGTGACCAACAGTGGGGATGGACTATCAGCAACAAGCTTTTCTCCTTTAAGTTGTGACATTTTAGGTTTGATTCCATAGCAACATCCATCCTTTAGACTCAGGTGGGTGGGAAGTCAGACAGTAGCTGCACCACAGGCCTTTGATAAAGAGTTTTTGCAAGTAGAATAAAATGACCTATGATCATAGGACAGTATTTGAGGAAAAAACCATCATATTTCCACAAAATGAGGTACTGATTAAATAATTAGTGTATAGAAAAAAAGATACCACAACTCAGAGACCTTCTTTCTCTTAAAGTAGACAGAAGAGAGACTAGATATGAAGCAGAATTATTCCCACTACTTAGGAGTAAGCACTCAGCGAGCATGCCTAAGTCAGGCTGTCCTCCCACGGCCTAGCTCCAATCTCTCTGCCTTTTGATCTTTGCCTTTTTCTGTGTCTTTCAAATGTCTGGAGGGGCTACTTGAAATGTACTTCTTTTATTTAAAAGAAAATCATCATCTATGGATGTGAATAGTGAATATTCTAGGCAAAAAGAACAATGGAAAGAAGGAAAGAAGGGAGGGAGGGATGAGGGAAGGAGAGGGGATTGATTATTTAGAAGGCAATCATTAGTTCCTATAAGGTATTGATAGGGATTATTTATTGCATAAAGTGAGTAACATGGAGTTTTTTAATCTACAAGACAAAGTCACCAATAAACCCCTAGGAAATTCCATTTTGTTGTTCCAATATAGAAAGGTTAGCATAGGCCATTATAGAAACAAACAATAATATTTGACCTAGTATTTTAAGTTCATATTTATAAATGAGTATAAAGATACCAGAACTTCTGGTAATTCACTTCAATCAGACCAATTAAATCACAAAGAAGACTTCACCTACAACTGTCACACTACTCCGTTCAACATTGGCTTAGTCCCTCCCCAAGATGAACAACACTAATTCACACATCTTGGTTTTTCTGAAAGACTCTGAAAGGACAGAATAGTCTTTTCTCTCCTGGGGATGGAAGGAGAGCAGTCTGATTGGTTTGCAACTTTCTTGCAGCAAGCTGGCATTTATTTTAAAAACGGAGACAATCTTGACATTCCTCCCATTTCTTGTTGTCTCAGAGGTGGGAATTGAAAGGAAGAGAAGTGACTGGAATGCAGAGTCTACCACTACAGGGAAACTGGGAAAGGTGAGGTCGGGCTGGAGCAGGAAGGTAATCTCAGGCTCCTCTGAGGAAGTCTGTGAGGCTAGAGCAGTGAGAATGGGCTGCTTCCAGCAGATAAGCCAGAGCTTACAAGGAGATGTAAAACCATATTGATTTAGGTGCCTATGCCACTGCCATTATCTCAAATTGCTACCTTTGAGACCCTGCCCTTTGTGACTCAGACATAAAAGACACCTCCTCTTTATGGCTGAACAAACCCAAATCCCATCATATGCTAATACCAGGCTTCCGTTATCCATTCTCCTGGACTGAGACACCCAGGCTGGTTCTATAATCAGCTATTGTCAATGGTGTAAGTATCTCTGTGACACTGACTTGGGGGTCCTCAGATAATACCCAAGATATGGTATGGCTGGGTCATATCGGAAGATCTATTTTTATTTTTGGAAGACTCTTCCACATTTCCTTCAGTGGTGAATGGGCTAGTTTATATTTCTGCCAGCACAGGATTTGCATATTTTCTTTTATTTGTGGTTCTTGGATTGTAAAAAGAAGCATAAAATCATGCATTTATTTATTTATGACATGGAAGTAAAAACAGATCTATATAGAGGAGGAAAATGGAAAAAGAAAAGGGGGAAGGAGAGGGCCGCATAGGGGATATGCTCAAAGTGTATTATGTACTTGTACAAAAATGTCTTTATATAAACCAGTATACACTACTGAAACAATGAGAGAGAGAGAGAGAGAGAGAGAGAGAGAGAGACAGAGAGAGACAGAGAGAGAGAGACAGAGAGAGAGACAGAGGGAGGGAGGGAAGAAGAGAGGAGAATAAAAAAGGAAAGAAAAGTCCCTTTTCCTTTAAGTCAAAGGCAAAAGTGAAAGTTTCAACCTTACAGGAGGGTAGAGAATACTCAGACTCATGTAAAGAGCTGATAGGAGCATGTCCTCTGAGGAATGATGTGAAAAATGCATGAAGACCATGTCCTTCACCCTCTCGGGAAAACAAGGAGAGAGTTCTGGGTGAAACATTTTTAAAAGAAACACATTTGGCAAAGGATTATTCTCCAAATTATAAAAAGAACTCTGAAAACTCACAAGACAATAAGCCAGTTAGTAAATTGGCCAATGTTCTAAACAGAGACCTCAGCAAAGATGATACTGATTAAAAGAGATGTTTAGACAATTGTTAATTACAACAAAAAGATACAACTTCTAGAGTGGCCAAAATCCAAAGCTTACCATCAAATACTGCCAAAGATGCAGGGTAACGAGAATGATGGGTGGGAATATAAAGTAGTACTTCCACTCTGGAAAATAATTGGGCTTCTTTGTTTACCCCTGAAGCTAAATATAGTCTTACCATTCAGTCCAGTAGTCAAGTTGTTATGATACTTACTCAAAGGAGTTGAAAGCTTATGTCTACTCAGAAACCCACACGTTGATTTTATAGCAACTTTATTTATGATTACTCAAACTTGAAAGCAACTAAAATATCCTTTAGTAGGTGAATTTAAAAATATGATGTATTCCAGAACATGGAGAATTATTCAGCACTAAATATTAAATGAATTATCAACTGATGAAAAGACAGAAAAATAAGCAAAGCCAAAAATGTTACATGGCATATGATTCCTGTCATATGATATTCTATCATATGATATTCTGGTAAAAATCAAAACTATAGAGACAGTATATGGAGAGGTGATTTGGGGGTGGGTGGATATAAATGCGGGATATGGAGGATTTTTAGGACTGTAAAATTGTGGTATTATAAATTTCATTCTGTATACACCCTTAGATGAACATCAGAAGTGAATCATAATGTAAACTAAGAACTTGAAGTTATTATGGTATGTAAATAAAGATTGGCTATTTGTAATATATATTCTACTAATAGGGGAGGCTATGGAGGCAAGTGTGTGTGTGTGTATGTGTGTGTGTGTGTGTGTGTGTGTGTGTGTGTGTCTACACACTGTACTTCCTCTTCCATTATGTTGTAACTCAAAAACTGTATAAAATGAAGCATATTAAAAGGTATCCTTTACAGTTATGAGCTTCTCTTGAGTGACCTATGTCCAAAAGCTAAGTCCCCCAACTTTCCGACAGTCTCATTACCCCCACAAACTTTTGACTGCTACTATAAGTGCTATTAAAAGAAGCATCTATGTGTCTACTGTGAATTAGGCTTTGTTGAAGTTGCACTGACATTGCAATCTTAATATGACACACTTTTATTTTGCATTTTAAGATCTAAAAGTCTACATTTCCTTTAAAAATAGATGCTCATAAAACTTGGAAATGCTTCTTCCTCCTTTGGTAATACATAAAGAATATAGGACCTTACTGTCAGCATCTTAGAGTTTACAGAATAGGATGAAATACTAAACAGATAATAGTGGGGTTTTATGCACAAATGGGAAGAAAGACCTAAATGGACAGTGGTGTAAACACCAAGTTAAAATTATAATCGTGAACAGCACTTTGAAAAGATGGTACAAAGTGTTAGAGGCATCAGAAGGCTTCCTAGAGGAAGGGGATATTTCTGAGGACTCAGGAAGATACACCCAGAGAAGGAAGAAGAGGGTGAATGGCCCTAGTTGAGAGCACTGAGGCACAAGGGCTCCAGAACAGAAGAGACTTTGAGTCAAGGAAAGATAGTATGTATGACAGGAGGGCAAGGAGCAGAGGAGAATGTCATGTGATGAGTCACCAAAGTGGAAATGCCCAGGAATCAGTGAATTTTCTGAGTCAGGAACTCAGAAGGGATTTCTTACATGAATAATATTACAACTGTTGAGCCATCTGAATTGAGATAGTAATTCAAAAGGAAGTCGCCAAATTATGCTAATGCCTGAAATATAAATAGACATGCAAAGTGTGGAGGACTCCAGAAATATGCCTACAAGAGGAAACAAGTTGAGATCATGAAGCAAAGTTTTGTTGTAATGAAAACTGTCTTTCCATATTTGACAATGAAGATAAAAACAACAGCTTTGATATACAAGTGATCACTCCCTGATCACATCCATGCCCTGATCTGAGGGAATAATGAGAATCCAGTCATAGGAGAATGGATTTAGTCATGGTGGCCAAAGGAAAAAGCTTCTGCCCTGTAACCAGAGAGAGCAAAGTTGGGAAAGGCAGAGATAGAGTTAGATTTTCATGTATGACACAAGATAAAATGGAAGAGTCCTGTGCAACTGTTCTGTTCCTGCTGACACGTAAAAGTAGATCAAAACTCTTTATCCATTTGTGTTCTTACTCTGGCTTTAAAAGTTGTGTTTCTCCTAAAGCTGGCCTTAATGCTTATGGCTCATCCATAGGCTGTAGTTGTTACATGCTAATTATCCTGTTGTGTGGAATTGCTTTCTGAAGTATCTGCTGAGAGATGCACACATCTGATATATTAATACATCCAAGGGAGAATTGGTTTTCTTTTTCCTGTTTCAGTGATGGCACACTTCATATTAGAAGACATATCAAATAAAGGTTCCTCTACTGCCCATTCCAGGGCAAGTATTGCAGCAGCCACAGAGAATAGGAAATAGGTAAGCGAGCCTAAGAGGATTTCGATATCCCTGCTTACTCTACTCTTGCCCCCAGAGACTAATTATCTATCTCAATGACTAATGACACGTAACTTAGAATGATTAAAGTGTCAGATTGTGGCACTGTACCTCCGTTATTAGTGGTTCCCAATGTGCTGCTGCACATGCAAACTTAACTTTGGAAGTCTAAGTTCTGAAAGAGTAGATTCCTAGTGCAGGATACTATAAGGAAACTACTATTTGAGCATCAGAAGCATTCAGTATCAATGCCTCCTGGGAAGGATGATAGTCTTCTGTTACTCTAAAAAGATAAATAAAAATTATTTGTAAAAATTTCTCATTAGGAGGATTTTTATAGTTTTTTTTTTTTTAATTACAGAGTGATACTGAATTCAGGAAGCAAGAGTGTAGACTGGGGGACCCTGTATCTGAGAGACTTGTCCCCATCCTTGGCTTCCTAACATCTCTACATGTTTGGCACATGCAGAATTATATCAAGTCAAACAGTGAAGTAGACAGAAGCAGAAGGATTAAGGGAGCACTTCCTGATGAACTTGAATGCCACATACGTTGGAACTGGGAAAGGGCTGCAGCCCTGGGAAAGTGATCTTGAGTAAGGCTATCAAGGCAAAAGCTAGGTATACTCACAAAGTGTGCTCTACATAGCTAACACTATGGCTGTATGGTGAAGACCCAGTTGTAGACCATGCCACTCTTATTCACTGTCCACTATTACTCATCAATTGACACCATTCTATGCTGTTGAATCTGGAAGCTGGCATGAATGTGCACTTTAGAGATCATATTTTTTAAAAAGATTCATTAATAGTGACAAAAGAGAGAGAGATGAGTGTGGTCTCGTTCTCCCTCTTTGGAATGTATCTATTAATAACTTGATGTCATTTCTGAGGGATTGTAGAATATTGAGGACTCTTAGATTATCATCATGAATTACCAGTGGTGTTAGCAGATAGCTGTCCCTGACATTTAATCATCATTGTGAAGAGAGTCTTTGCATCAACTTTGTGAAAACCAAAGACACCATTTTAGGAAAGTGCCACACAGAGCTGAGAACCCCAGAGCACTTAGCTGCCTTGGTATGTTTGGATGAATATTTCACAACTATTTTGTCTTGAAAGATTTCCCAGGAAACCAGATTTATCAAGTATAGATCTTCTATGGGTATTTCTATCTCAACTGAAATTCCTATGGCCATACATTTGTGACTACAGAGTGTAGTGTCTCCATTTTCTATTTTTCTGTGAGACACAGCTGACCCAAGATTATCTTCTAAGTGAAATTTTTGCCTTGGTTGGAAGTACTGATTCTATCTCTTTAGTTCTAGCTGGAGATGGCATTCCATCCATGCTTATATTCTCTTATGCCTCATTTTTCAGGCAAAGGAACTCATCTTTCTTTGTGGCTGACAACTGGTAAAAAGTCTACCCTGAAAACTGTTATAATATGTTGTTCCAAACCCACACCAGGATGCCTTTCAAGACTCAGGTAAGAGACACAATTCTCACAGAGAAACAGCATGGACTCCCTCTTCTTCTAGGTTCTGTGAAATCAGAGCCAGTCCAAGGAATATCCTCAAGCAAAGGGCATACTGTATTTAACATGAATTTGACACCAGAGCCTATTTGAGTATTGCAGTAAATTAATGTCTCAGTTTGAACATAGGTGAAGGCAGTGAATTCTGTAGGAAAATCCACCAATGATTTCTCTCATGCAACTTAACTGTTTAAAAAAAATTTAACTGGGGATTAGCATTTACTGCAGAGCACATGAAATGGTATGGTTTGGCACCTGGGCAGCCGTGTGTCACTGCACTCCATTCTCAATCTTCTCCCTACACATATACATGAGTATCTATATTTTCAGGAAAAATAGATTTTGGTAGGACTAGTATTCAGAACACCCAGTACTCCTTTTTGTGCTTTTCTTGATCACTGGATATGCTTTCCTTCTCTGGTGTTGATATTATTATAAATAATCAGTATTCTCTCTTTGTATTGGTTGCTAAAAAACCCTAAAAGCCACATCTTAGAGCCTAAGTAAAGCAATGGGGTATTTCTGGGAGTGCTGAAGAGGAGGTAGGAGTTAGGGTGTGCCGCTCACGTTGTCTCTCTCATCTGAGCAATGTTGCTGGTATTATGAAGTACTGTACATGTATTTGAGTATAGGAGATAATCTCTCAATTACTTGTATCCAGTATGTATTGTTTTTATTGATTACATTTTTATTTTAAGTAAAGTTTGCATGGCTTTTTTCTTTAAATTTTAACTTGTATAAAATTCCGGTCTAACTCCTTTAGAGGGAAAAGTGGAAAGAGACCTAGGATAAGGGGAATGATGTTTCAGTGAGCTTGGAGGGAATCACTTCATCTTCAGCTTGCTCCTCTGCATTATGTGGCTCAGATAACAAGATGATGTGGTTAATCATAAACAATAATGAGCAGTTCTTAGTAAAATATGAAAGAGACTTCATACTACCATAGAGACAACTGTCAAAGACTGCCACAATCTTGACTCTGGGGCCTGCACCAAATGTAGCCATAATATATAATATTATAATATTATAATATAATATAGAGAAATTGACTTATATCTTCATGTTGTTTGACTAAAAGATTTTGCCCTTTTAGTTTGTGAGGTTATAGTCAATATCATAGATTTTTTTCTTCCTGGAGGCCCAAGTTACTGATTTTTAAATATCTTTCTCAGCTGCTCCCCACTATTATTTTCTGGCACATGGTCTCTTGCTGAACCTGAAGCTGGTGATTTGGGCTGGGCTTCCCAGCTAATGAGCTTCAGGGATCTGTCTATGTCCACTCCTACCCCACCTTACTCTTTAAGTTCTATCCCCACCCCAAGGCTAGGATACAGGCACACACCACCATGCCAGTCTTTTTAATGTGGGTTCTGGGGATCTGAACTCAGTTCCACATTCTTGTGCAGCAGGCATTTTACCAGCTGAGCTATCTCCCCAGATATAAGACATAAACTGTTGCGTTGTAATTAAGAAATTAAGCCTTGAAGTCAAATAGATTGGGTTCAAGCTAAGCTCGGAAATAACACAGTTTATTTATCACGTCTAGTGTCCCAGTTTATGAAAGAGACTCGTAACAATGCCTACGAAGTCTGGGGTTGGCACCAAAAACATTAACTGATAACACATTATTCTTGCATAGGTCCAATTATCACATTTAATGACATTCATATTCATGTTGATTCCAAACACCATTATTCCCTAGGTTCTTAATCTCTTTCCGTGATACTCAGCTACATGTTTTACCCTTGGACAGTTCCATTTACCCTGACCTGATTAGAACTCTGATGTGTGTTTGCCACAAAGAAGAAAATACTCTCTGTGTAGTTTGTAAGCATCCATGAGTATGTTCAATGAACAACCAAGTACTCTCCTAAGTAGCATATTTTATCATGAATGGTATCACTTCTGTGTCACCTCTGAAAACACACAGCTAAAGTGTGATTGTGTGAATTTCCAGGGATAAATCCATTGTAATTTTGCTCTCTCCCTGTTTTCATTCTTTACCTCTGGCAACTTATTTTCATTTTAGATTTATCCACTAGATTGTCTTGATTTTATGCAATCCAGCAAACAGGTATAATATATTGAGCCCAGATATCAAATTGATATTTCTATTTTGTCTGTGCATATTTAGTCTCGGTTCTTATAACATTCAGTTTTATTTAGAATTACGTTTCTCTTTCCTTAATCCCACAAGGTCAAAATTCTTTACTACTAGTCTTTATTATATTTTTGCTAAAATAATTAGCAACTGATTATCATTCTATTTGGATTGAAATAAATTCCACCAGAGTTTAGTTTTGTTATTGGCCCAGTGATTCAACCTGGAATATGACTCTAGTTATGGACTGGCAGGAATGTAGGACACTGGTGCAACCGGAAAAAGAATTTACTCTTTTCTAGGTCACCGTGGTCTACAGTGGAGATAAACAGCTTCAACGGATGAGAAGAGGGTGCTTATCTGCAGAGCATGGCAGGATTGGGGGAGAAGTGAAGGCTAGGAGAAGCCTAAGCCACCTTCAATGGCAAAGCTTATTGTTAGTTTGATTGGGCATGGGGTAACCCGAAGTTTAATTCCACATTAGTCTCATAGGTCTATGTGACTTTTTCCAAGTGATATTGACATCTGAACTGGCAGATGAAGTAGAGCAGATTATCTTCCCCGCATGGATAGATGTCATCCAATCTGCTGGAGGTCTGGATAAAGCCAAAGGGTAGTTTGGAGCAGGATTCACTGCCTCCACCTGTGTTCAAACTGAGACATTGATTTTTTTTTTCCTTGCCTTTGGATTCAGGCTGGAACACATACTATTGGCTCTCCTTGGACTTCATCAACCCACTGCTCATCTACTGACTTCTTACCTTCTCTAGGCAATTCCTTATAGCACCTGTCTATCTAAATCTAATTGTCTATCATCTTTCACCTGTTAGTACTGCTTCCCTGCAGAACCCAAAAGTAGTGCACCATCCAGCTCTGCTCATGCATCTCCCTTTTCCCAGAAGTTCACCTCTCCCAACATGTCCTTATTTTCATGAGATTCAGTGAAGGAATGATATCAATGAATCTAGTCATCAGCCTGTAGAATCAAACTTGGTGTTTGGCTTTTGTCTCTCCACTGCAAATATAAAGATCAGACTTAGATAAGCTCTGTTGTTTTTTTTGTTTTGTTTTGTTTTTTTTTTTTTTGTTTTGTTTTGTTTTCCTTTTTTGCCTGTGCCTCAGTGATAAACTTGATATTTGCCTTGTTACAATTGCCTGGCACTAACAGCACAATCATCCTAACCTATAGAATAAGCACTTTCACGACTTCCTACATTTATGTCATAGTACACATGTAGCCTCTTGTTGTATGGCAGTTCCTGTGAGATTGAAACCTCCATCTTGGAATAAAGCTTGTTAAAATACAGGATTTCTAAGGGGAGGTGAAACATTCTGTCTTACAGGATAAGCTTATCAAATAAACAACTTGGTGGTCTCAGGAAGTCCCTAAAAATGACCAGGTTCAGTAGGCTTCTCCTTCCCCAAGCAAATACAAGCAAAGAATTACTGAAAGACATTCTCAGACATGTTGAGCTGCATAAAAGAAGCAGAGACCAGAGACCAGCCAAACCCTCTGGAAGAAACAGACCATTTAAACATCTTGGAAGAAGCAGAGACTAGCTGAACTGCCTAGAAGAAGCAGAAAGAGACCAGTCCAGATGCCTGGAAGAGCCTCAGACCAACTAAACTATCTGGAAGGGCCACTCCTCAATTTGCTGTGCTACCTGTAAGCTGTGTGGTGTGCTCCCGGTCTGCATCTTTCACAAGCCGTCACCAATGCTGAGGTGGGCTTTTGTTGACACTTCTGTCTTTAAGTCATTTATGCTCCTGTAATTAGCAGAAAGTTCTGCTCCTCACCCATATTCCTGTAAATAACTGCCCCTACCCCATAAAACAAACAAACAAACAAAAAACTAATTGGTTTACCAAGTTGGTATTTTATAATATCCTCTGATCTACAGAGTGTTCCCTCTCTGAGGTAGGTAGATATTTGTTGACGTCTCCCCAGGAATCATGTCACAAAGTATCTCTTGGAATCTTTTTTATGATAGGCGCTCCATTTCAGGCAATTATGGCTGATACTTCATTTGATCACATGCTGTTCCCTGCCATGATCTACTCAAGTTGCACCTTCTTCTACACTTGATGTATCATAAGATCAGGCTACAGATTCTGTATTTCCCCCATGTTCCTGTGATTGGATGAATCTTATCTCAGTGTCACTTTTTGGAGAGGTCTAGTTTCCCTGGCTGTATGTATATAAAAGAGAGCCCTCATTTTCTAACTTTGTAAAAATCCTGGATGTAATAGAGTTTCAGGACTGTTTCTTTCAGTGACTTGATTATGTTCCCAAGGACCCAAGTCCTTGGCATGTTTCACCTCTGCCATTCTTGGCACAGCTGCTTTGCTCCAGACTAGTTCCCTTGCTGGTTACAAGGTAGCTGCTACACTTTCATAGAGCACATGTAGACATTTCAAAACCCAGAAGAACATAAGAACCCTTGCTTCCCACATCCCTTTGTTTAAGATGAAAGAAAACATTCCAGGAGGATTCTTCACCCTGTAATGTACTGGTCAGGATGGAGTCACATGCCATGTCAGTCACTGAGATAAAGAATGGGATTGTCATGGTCAGCTTCTAGTAGACTAAAGCTATCCTTAAGACAGAGATGGGACAGTTTTCCTGGAAAATAGCTATAGAGGCAGGTGGCTATCAGAACAAAAGCCAGGACCCAGACCACAAACAGAACATGGGGAATTCAAGCAAAAAAAAAAAAAAAAAATCAGAGACAGTCACATCCTTCCTAGAGCATCTTTACCGTGCACAGCAGTCCTTTACAAAGTCGCCCCTTCTTTGAGGTCTACACAGATGGCCACAGAGGGTGACACGGGAACAGCAGGTCAGATGCACAGAGCCCCAGTTGGTTCTCCTGTACCCTCGCTGCCTAAAGCAGATAATACAGTGTTTTCTATTTGTGCCACATGCTTAGAAACCCACCAGTAGACCCCCTTAACTGCTGTCTAAGCCTGAACTTCATATACCTCCATAGACAAGCTTAGTAGCCTACCATCTTCATAGTGTCTCTTAGTGTCACTGTTTTACATGATTTTAAGATTTGATCCTCAAAGCAGCTCTGCGAGTCATCTGGAGAAGGCTACCGTTACTGTTATTGCAAAGGTGAAGAAAGCATATCTCAGTGAGGTTAATTTCATCCCCCATGGTCATGGTCAATAGGCTGTGAATGCAGGAAATCAGCCATTGTTCTAGCACTTGGTGTCACAGAGAGATGTATGATCCCAGATCAGAGTGGCAGTCTCTGAGTATTGCTGCCACAATTATATATCATAGTCTTTTGGGGCTAGAAAAGCTTTTAGAGATTATCTGTCCCATTATTAATCATTGAAAGAGACAAAGGCACTGAGGCAGAGCTGAGCAGATCATGATTATGGTGACAGGCCTTGAGCCCAGGGCTCCAGACACTCAGCCCAGCATGCCATGCTCGCTCGCTCTCTCTCTTCACATTGCCTTGACTTTGGAGCCCTTTGTTTGTGAATTCATTCCCTTTTAACAGGAGAAAGTAATTAAGTTTATGAGAAGAAACTGGTTTTTTGAAGCCCTTCAATTTAAAGCCATGGGGAAGAAGTAATTAAATTGAATTGAAGTCACAGCGCTTAAAATGCCAATATACAGGACATCCCTCCCCACCCCCACACACTGTTCTTTCCAATGTGTTTATGAACAGAATTAATCATGAACGCTTTCACTGTAGCAACCCACTGAGTTAGAGCTGGAATGAAACATGTCATGTGGTGAGAATCCACTCAAATATTCAAATAGAGGCCAGCAGACTAAAAATATTCAAACTGCATACAATATTTGTTTTATGATGATCACAAATTTGATCATTCTCTATGTTCCTGAGGGGCACTCAGCCTGGCTACCCAGTGAGAGCAAACAACATCTGGAGCAGAGTTTATGAAAATGAGTCAATTCTACACTCAGGGAGTTTGAAATGTTTGTTAAGAAGTCAGTATCCTCTGGCCAAATTGAGCTTGCTTTCTATTCTAAACCCTTTGCTCCTCTTCCTTCTGCTGGTACCAAGGATCTGCCGTTGCCTTGGAGAATAAGCACATTGCTTTTGGATATCTGACCTTGCAGAGAGGATATTGGGCCAAGGAGCTTATTTTTCTGGGCAGGTTTAATCCAGAGGAAACCTGTTAGGTTGCTGAGGTGGTTGGCCGGCCTCTGATCTATCTGCTTTGACTGACAATCACACATAACCAGAAGCTTCAAATTTTTCCAATAGACTGTGAATGGTCAACAAAGGTTGAAGGTAAAGAGACCGGAAATATAGCTCTTTTAAAGTTAGCAACCCAGACCAGCATGACAGATATGCTATGTACTCACTTATAAGTGGAGATTAGCTATAAAGTGAAGGATAGTTGTAGCAGACTTTCCTTTGGGCCACCAACCAGCTCCCAGATCATGACATGAAGATTTATTAGTTATGAATGCTTGGCCTGATCTTATGTGTGTCTCACTAGCTCTTATAACTTATTTTAACCTGTTTCTCTTCATCTACGTTTTGCCTCAGGGCTTTTTACCTTTCTTTCATTCTGTATGTCCTACTCTGTGTCTGTTTGTCTGTCTGGCGGCTGGCTGACTGGCTCTGGGCATCTCCCTCTCTTTCTTGTTCATTCTCTCCAACCTAGATTCCTCCTTTTATTTATTCTCTCTGCCCACCAGCCCCACCTATCCTTCTACTGACTAGCTATTGGCTGTTCAACTTTTTATTAGACCAATCAGTTGCCTTAGGCAGGCAAGGCAACACATCTTTCCATTGTTAAACAAATGCTGCATAAGCAAATGTAACACACCCTTACATAGTTAAAGTAATATTCTACAACAGATAATTATGAATCCACAAACCCAGAGAGGCTAAGTAACAAGGAGGGCTCAAGGAGGTACACATGGATCTCCCTGGGAAGGGGAACTAGAATCAATTTCGAGGGTAGACTGGGGATAGGTGGGGTTGTGAACAGGAGGGATCAGGTAGGGGAGAAAGGGGAGGGAGTATTGAGAGAGAGGACTGGAATTGGTGGACATTTCAGGGACAAGGTGGGAACCTAGTGCAATAGATATCTATGGAGTCTATGAGGGTGACCCTAGTGAAGTTTGAGGAACCCCACAGAAAAGGAGGAAGAAGGATTATAGGAGTCAGAGGAGTCAAGGACACCACAAGAACAAGGTCCACAGAATCAACTAACTAGGACTCACAGGGGCTCACAAAGTCTAAATCAACAATCACGGAGCCTGTACAGGTCTGACTCAAGTCCTCTGCATATATGTTATGGCAGAGTAGCTTGGTGTTCTTGTGGGATTCCTGCCAGTGGGAGTGGAGGCTGTCTCTGACGTTTTCCTCTGCTTTGGGGACTCTTTCCTCCTACTGTGTTATCTCATCCAGCCTTGATATCAGGGTTTGTGCATAGTCTAGTTGTAACTTGCTTCACCATGTTTGGTTGATATCCCTGGGAGGCCAGCTCTCTTCTGAAGGGAAACACAGAAGTTGATCTGGGGAAGAGGGGAGGTCGGGGGAGGGACTGCAAGCACAGGAGGGAGGGGAAACTGCAGTCAGGATTTAATACATGAGAGAAGAATAAATAAATAAATTTATTTTAAAAACTTAGGCCACCCAGTGTTTCCAACAGTTGTAGGAGTAGGTAATGTTGTCTCCATCGTACAAATAGGAAGTTGGTGGTTTACAGAAGCTAAGTAGTTTGTACAAAGTCAAATGGCCAGATATAAGACAGAACCAGATTTGAGTTCCTAGGCCTCTAACTAATATCCTCATCTACTTTATAAAAATGTCATGATTTGTCCTTTGCTTTATGGTGACTTTTTCCCCTGATGGTATGTCATAAGCCCCGGTCTCCATAAGTATCAGTTGCAATGATCCCATGAGCTAGACACACCATAATTTGCATAGCCATTTGCATTTCTTGAAAATCTGGCTAAAAACATCATGATTCAGGTTCATACAACCAGAATCAAATCCTAGCTACTAGCTGCATAACTTTCTTCAAGTTACCTTGTCTGTCTAGGCCTTTGTTACTCATTTATCAAAGAGGAATTATTGTAGCATATGCCTCAGACCACAAACCCTGACTGAGATGGTGGGCATGAACAGACTTTGGTCTCTGTAACAGTGTAGTAGCTTGGTCACTCTTGGATATCACTCTGTTTAACTTTCCTCATGGTACTTATCATTATCTAAACTTACATCGTTTCCATCATTTCTTCCTGCTCCTGAACTAGAAGTGCTGTACCCTCTGAAATGTTCTCATCTTGGCACCCTGGAGCCTCCAGAGCCTGATGCTTAGAGAGTTCAAGGAGTACTTATTCGTAAACTGAGGTACTAACATGTACCTTGATTAAGGAATAAGGGAGAGCGGTTTGGTACCGATATTCCATTCACACAGACTGTTGCAAAAGTCAAGTGGTGTCTACGGATTTGGGAAACCACAGTAAGAACGAGCTCGTCGCGGACCCGTGTAAATATCTGCGGGCATTTACATAAGCTTTCATTCATGCTGTGCAAGCTGGTGTCGTTCTGAGTACATACTGGGCTCTGGAGGAGACAACGAGCCTAGAATCACTATCTGTCACTTCAGCATGGAAAGGCCCCTGGGAGAGATATACTCAAGTCTAATAAAGAATGAAAATGAGATACATGTAAGTCAAGTAAGGAACAAAGGCTGAGTTTGTTCTGAACTTAAATTGTGACTCTTAAGTAATGCTATGACTGGCCAGAAACTTCCAAGCAGCATACTTTACAGGGGTGCATTTATGGTAGAGAGATTATAGTTTAATAAATATTTTTAAGAACTAAAGGAACTCTACATACATGACTGGATATTAAACCACCTTTCAGGGCAGTACATCCATTATTAACAAAGAGAAGGAAGTCATTGTTAAACTGTGTATGAAATCAGACAGGTCCTAACATACTAAAGAAACTACATAGAAACTAGGTGTAGCTCAGAGGTGGAACATGTAGGCCCAGAGTTTGATCCCAGCATCCCATAAAAACAGAAAGAACTGTGAAAAAGGAAAAAAGAACAGACTCTAAACTTAAATAGGAAAATCTCTTAAAAGTTGTATTTCAAACTCCCTTTTATGACGCTGTCACACAACTTCCTCAAGATCACACAGTGAACTTGGGGCAGATCTGGGAGAAGGCCACGGCATCCTGGCAGCTCCTACATTGTCAGTTCTCTGACACCAGTGAAAATGCACAGCAGTGGGCCGTGAAACGGTTTGTTTCTGAATTCAGAGGAGAATGTAAGTAAGTTCTGGAAACTATGACTCACGATTGGATACCGATTTGTTTTTACTTCTAGAATACATTTTAAAATCACATGCTGTACAAGTCTTTGGAAAAGAAACTGTTTCATATATTCAGCACCAATTACCATGAATGAACTCCACAAAACCGGACATTTTGATTACTGAAAATATCCCATCTATTGCATAAAAACTCTTACTAAAATTTAATTAATTAAAAAAGAAAATAGTCCAGTAGACTTGGAGATAGCATAAACACAGTGTTTCTTAATTTAACTGAAGCATTTAAAAGTGTGTTGTACACCAGTTGTAAACAAGGTAGAGAAATGTGACTTAGAGTTTATAATGTGTATTGTGTGTTGAACACCTATATCTAGACAGACTATCACTACAAGAAGGTGGCCCATGTGTTGATGTCAGGAGTGGCCCTAAAAAAACATGCCATAGTTAATATGAAGAACAGTTGGAAAGGTCATTAACCCAGGAAACGACACTAAGATTATAGCAACTGTCTTCATATATGTAATGGCTGATTTGTGAAGATGGGTTATACTTACTGAATCTATGGGCTGATGAGGTAGAGAGTAGAACAGTTATGAAGGAAGCCCCAGGTGATAGGGCAATAACTCAGTCAATAAAGTGCTTGCCACACAAACATGAGGATCTGAGTTCGATCCCCAGTACTCACATAAAAAACAAAATCAAAAACAAAAACAAAAACCCTAGGTGTGATTAATACCTATAATCTCAGTCCTGGTTAGGAAGATCCTTGGAACTTGCTGGCTAGATCATGTAGCCAAGTCAGTGAGCTTCAGTAGAAGACTGTATCTAAAATAAGGTGGAGATTTGCTGAACTGGTAAATACATTTGACATCAACCTCTGACTTCACACACACACACACACACACACACACACACACACACACACACACACACACACACCTGTAGAAATAAAAGTCAAAGAAATAGTAATATGACTAATATCCCTCCATAATCCCGGCCTAATCCAAGTCCTCAAATTTATCTTTATCTAGATGCAGTGGTGGATGCTGCTGCTTTACACCTTTTCCAGTTTTTGTTTGTTGTTTTTTCCAGTCTGGGACCTCAGCCTATGGAATGATTCTACCCACATTTAGAGTAGGTCTTCTCCCTTCTCAGTTATTCTAATCTAGAAGAATTTTCACAGACAAGCCCAGAGATCTGTTTCCATGGCCAAGGTTAATCACCACACTCTGAGAAAGGAAACTAAAAAGATTTCATCCACCAGCTTGTGGCAGCCAAAAGGAAGCTTTGTTCCTTAGATGGTGGTGAGTGGGTTGAGAGTGTTCATCCTCAAGATCCCCACGAACTCCCTGCTTCGTGGTTAGCTCTGGTCAAAGCCTATCATTTCCTCCCATGTGCAAAATCTCCAACAAAGAAGATGGGCAAAGACTGATGATGAATGCACCCCAAACACTGATGAGAGATAACATCAGCTGTTGAACAACCTCACTTAGATTCAGCTCCCCCTGGAGAAATGACCATCTTTAAAGATGTACTCATCATACAGATGTGCAAACTCCACTCTAACATGAACTACTAAAATGAGAGATCAAAATATCACAACACAAGAGATGAGCTTGGGAAAATACAAAAAGAACTTTTCAAAATGAAATAGTAACACATCTCTTGCTACTAAAATTTACCTCAGGTGGAAGGAAGCACCAAGAGATGAATAGTTTGACCCTCAATGATAATAGTTTATAGAACATCGAAGGAAGTCTGAAATTAATACAATAATTACTAAGTCTGGAGGAGTGTTTGAATGAGGCGTTGCTATTGTAAAATTCATGGTTTAAGAAGAAACTGTTGGCTCTCCTCACATAGAAGATGGGCTAGACAGGTAGAATGAGAAAGTCCAATTAAAAAGCTATATGATTTGGGTCACAGTTAATTGCAAATGAGAGGAATAACAAATAAGACTGATAGTAGAAAAAAAAATAAGAGAAGTAATTTATTGACTCAGCTGAAAACTTCTGGCTAGTTTATGCTAAGAAAGTCAGAGGTTTACTTAGCATATTCAAATTATTTAATATGAAACATGTCTCTATCAGGTTTGTTTTTACATGGTGGGTCCTTCTGGATACAATCCAGAAAGTTCTAAGACCAGTAGAAAGTGAGTGCTTTTCTTTCTAGATTATTTTTAAAATATCCCAGATCATATCTAACTGATCTAGGCAAGCTCTAAGAAGAAATGCCATACTTAAAATGCCTGGGCTGATGTGAGAGGAGGGGTTACTGCTGGGGGAGGGGTTGCACCCAGGAAGTGATTTGTTAGTAAGAGTTCAACCCCAATTAATAGCAGCTCCAACTTGTGAGAGTCAAAATGTTTAGCTCTCAATTTTCAGTAAACCAAAAGTAGAAGCAGAGATCCGCCTAACTGGAATGTTCTTGTTTGCTTCTCAAAGTTCCTTTCTGTGTATCAATCCCTGGCTTCATTTAGGAAGTGATGTCTCTGTATGTCTTCCAGACATAGAAAACACCCACACTAGCCACTCCTGGGAGGTTTAGCATATGTTTACTCTCTCCAAGTATTCTATGAAACTTCTAGGTTGGGATGTATGTGGATGCATCAAGGTAAATCTGTTTTCTGTGTTGCCACCTCCCTAGTCCTGTCTGGAGGTGTGTGGCTGTGCCCTTCTGACCAATGCATTTTTCATGATTGTGCCCCCAGGCCTGTGGACCATCACACCAGGCCTTATTGACAGTTCTGTGAGCTCGTGACACCGACTTTCCCTTCAAGTTCACTGCCTGTGCCCTGTAATGGCTACACACAAAAAAATATCTACATCACAATGGTGTTCTTTCTCCTATTGTTTTCTGTGTGGATGTTGCAATACAGTCCTTATTCTTTAATAACTGGACACATTTACAGTTGGACACTAGTCATTGTGTTCTAAAATTCTCCTCTCCCCTTTCTTCAGGGACCTGATGTCACCCGGGCACGCTTTCTGCCTCCCCAGTCCTTTGGTCCTCCACAACACTGCCACTTCCGGGCTTCTTTGGATTCTGTCCTGCTGTCTACAATGTCCCCTCTAACTCAACCCCATCCCATAACATCAGGCTCAAGCCTGCATTTCTGTTCCCTTTCTACATCTTAGAACCACCTTTCTACTACCTCCTCTGGCCCACACTTCACAGTGAGGGCCCCAACTGAATACGTTATAGGTTTCCAGTTGATTGAATAATTCTTTTCCTCTCTTATGTGTTGGCCACATCTACCTTTAGCTTTATTGGTAGAAATATTATTTAGCAGGCCATGTCTCTCTAAATTCTTTTTCCCCTCTTTCCCTGTAGTTTCCACACTGACTCACCAAGTCATGCCCAGCCCTACACTGGGACATGCTTTACAGCTTTCTCTACAGCTGTAGACTGGGTTCTGCACAGCAGCAATCAGATGAGGAATGGTAAGGTCAGGCAGAAAGAACTTGGACTATAGTGGTAACTGAGAAGGATGAGATGATGTTTGGAAATACGAACAGTAATGGAGGTTATCAGCAGCCTAGATCCACTGGAAAAATGCACCCAGTTGGATTCAATACAGACAACATAAATTCTTTGCTGTACATAGACTTCAGGGCCCTGAACCAAGGAAAGTACTTGGAACTACAAAATGCAGTCTGTTTTGCAAACTCCTGACCTACGGTTGGCTTGTCCTTGATTTGTAGGATTTTCAAGAAGATAGTAACAAATGGCCAAGACTGACAGACAGACACTGTGAGGGGTGTTAGGCTTCCAGAGAAAGAGGAACTACAAGGATGAAGACCTCAGAAAGCCTGGAGAGGAGAAATATTTTCCGTATCTGCACTGTCCTAAGCAAGGCAGTAAATCCTTCCAGGGTTGGAAGTCATATGTAACCACTGTTGGGTGGAAGGTATTTTGTGTTTACTAAACTTGTCAGGGAAGTCTGTGGTGAGGATCCCTCTGCTCTTCCAGATCTTCCCTAATGTGCGAGAGGAACGAGTGGAGGGAGTGTTCACCCAAACCTCCTAGTGTGCTCCCACGTCATTACGTGTCCATGACTTGTGTCCTCCACAGGAGTGCCAATCCTCTACAGAGCTGTTTCCTTATATAGGAGGAAGGCCTTGGTGTGCCTTGCCTCACTCCATAAATGTAGGTCCACCAAGTAGGTGCAGTCTCTGTCTTCACCTCATGTGTTAATTCCTAGTAGGGCCAGCATGCTAGTTGATTCTTTTGTTATCAGTGTGCTGGATGAGGGCTCTAGGATGAAACCTAAACTCGGACCCTTGATTCAAAATTATACTGTGCTGCTCCATGCTTCTCAGAAAAAGGGCCAGGTTAAGAAACATGCTAAATCAGAAATCCCAGTCTCCAAATGTGTGATCCTGCCCTACCCCTAGGAGACAACCTCTCTGAGAATAAAAGGGAAAGTACCTTCATTTTTGCTGACTTAGTGTATCTTCTAACACATTCAAGGGATAGAAAAAGACAGGGAGAGTCACAGTTGCCAAATTAAAGCAGACTGTTGCTGGGGAAAATGGAATCATGTTTTCTGAATTTCCTCGAAAATGTTACAAATCTCATAAACACTGACCAAATCCCTGGCCAGTGAGAATCTTTTTTATCTTCTGCTTCCCCACCCCCTGATAACCAAGAAACAAAACATCTAAAGAAGCCTTTAATCTGCTTTCTGAATGAAGCAACAATCGTTGTCTCTGATAATTATAAGGCAACCAGTGCATTCTGTAGGGAGGAAGGAGGAGTGGAGGAAGGGGGAAGCCAGGAAGGGAGGCGAGGATGCATTCTTGTGATAGTCAGGAGTTTTACCACCCACTGTCCTTCCTAGATTGTGTGTTGTTCTTTGTCAACTTTGGAGACAATGTCTATTGATGTAGGTAGGAGCTAAAGTACAGTGCAACTTGATCTAACCCTAGAGATTCAGTATTTCTATCACCATTGATGAGAGAACTGGAGCTTTAAAGTCAGGTGAAGCTGGGCCCGTATCTCACTTTGGACAGTCACTGGTGATATATTCTTCATCCTCTTCATCCAGATTTGTTCCGTGCTGTACAAGTAGGAAAGCATAAGGTTATGATCTTCAGTCCTAATGTGAAACCCCTCAAGTTAGGAGAGATGACCAGTTCTGCCGTTTGGGGCTAGTTTTGTGGCCTAGCCAAGCGAATCCTTCCTCCTACCTGTGTCTTAGTCTCAGTGGGCGACTAAGCCCTGGTACTAGTCTTTATGAGCTTGTGCAGTAAGTGAAAGAAATGATGCAGAACATGGTTATTCAACAAACATTAGCATTTTGTGTTTACCCACTCACCCAGGTTTTCTCCAGACTGGGGGAAACAGATTCTTTAATTTTCATTGGCCAGAGTGATTATCCTTCTTGTACCACGGCCTAAAGCACACCTCTGTGGTGTACTCTTCCAGCACTGTCCACCTGGGGCTCTGGGCATTGTGGGAATGAGAAGAGACAGGCTGCTGACAGGTTCACCAAAACATCAGTCATGTGCATTTAGAAAGGCTTTTTGGGATGGTGCTTCATCAGAAACCCAAGCACGGTATAAGGACTTCTTGGCTGTGTGGGGATCATAAGCACATTCTCCTCCATGGAGTCAGTAAACAAAGCAAACAAAAGAAAACTAGAAACAAACAAATTTCCTCTCTCACGATTCCATAAAGGCAAACACACTAAAGCAAACTCCCCCACTCTGGACTCTTACACTAAACACCTTCTATTAAAAGAGTGGCAAAATGCAAAGCCCTGGAACTGGAAGAGTGAAAAGTGTTTTCAGTGTTGAGGGAGGGTCAGGGTTACTTTAGACGTGGGACTCAGAGTCTTCACATCTCACTGTTCACTGTCTTCCTTGTAGACTCCTGAAGGGCACAGTCTCAGCTCTAGCACCCTCAGGCAGAGCCAGTGCACACCAACCTGAGGAGCTGGCTTGTGGAAGTAAAAAAGTAGAGAGGAACAGACTAAATTAAAGGGAGAAAAAGTGATCCACATTGGAGCTATCTCCACTTAGCAATAGAGAAAGAAGAAACAGAAAGAAGCCATCGCATCCAGCCTTGGAAATTCACATTGGCCTGCAGATACCATTTCTCTTAAGCGCTGTTCCTCATCCTTAGTGATGGAGTAGAATAAGATACTCTGGCAGAACCTTAAGGAAGGCTAGTCAAAGAGGCCACGTTCCAAAATTTCCTAAGTCCACTGAGGCTCACTAGGGTAAAAGACAAAGGATTCAGAGTCAGAGAGAACTGGGCCCAGCCTTGCATCCCCTGGTCTCTAACTGTATGGCCTGATAATCCCCCTAACTTCTCTCGGCCAGAGTTTTCTCATCTAAAAACAAACCATTTTTCCTATAGAGAGTTGTTATGAAAATTAAAAGAGAGAACGTTGCCGAAGCCCCGAGCAGAGAGCCTGGTGTTAAATCAGTGGTGGCCGTTCTTACCGTTCCAAAACCCAGGAGTCACCTCTGCAGTGTCCCTAACAAGTTATTATCTCATTTCTCTCTGGTTATCTCTGGGGACAATGGGCTCAATATCTCACAAGAAAACTTCTATTAGTGGGTAGCTGTAGACAGTTCCTTTTTGTATCAGCCATGGACACTTTTAATTCCTGCCTCTTCCCCTGGAGCAAGATACAATAAGCACTCTCTCTCTCCTCTATAGAATGGGACTTTATGGACTAAAAGGTAGTTAGTATGTTCCCCTGAGTCCTATCTCACCCGGCGTCAACATCCTACTGTTCTTAGCCATTGTTTCTAGGGCCATTTCGGAGCTCTTCATCACCCAGATTGCCGACTCTCATCCTGAAGGGCTCATGTAAGAATCTCTGAACATGGCATTTCACAATGGCTATCTCTGTACAAATGCTAAATAGTCCTAGGAAAGAAATCATGCTTTTCAGAATAAGATGGTTTATTAGTAAAAATTATCTAACCTTGCTCAGTTATCTCTCTAATAAATGTGCACTTAGTACTTAAATGGTATCTGACCCTAATTCAGAACTGGACTACACTCTAGGGATCTCCCTTTCCAGAGGACTTGTCACAGGTTACTAGCTCACAAGAATGTACAAACTGCTGAAAAAATAAAAAGAATGTGAGCTGAGTGAGAACTGGGTTCTACTTTATTCATTTGGTATACTGAAATATTCTTAAATATATAGTATATATGTGTGAATGTATGTATGTATATGTGTCTATGTATATATGCATGTTACACCAGTTAGGCTGACAATGTTCCCCCCAAAACTATAGATTATCTACCCAAAACCCTAGTGCAGAGCAGGGGAACCTTCCATTTATGGTGTTGATGAGGGAGACCCAGAATCAATCCTTTTCTTATATCACATATTGCTCCTGCAGCAGGCTGAGTCAAATTTTTTGAAGTGTAAGTCAGATCATGTAATTTACTTTCTTAAAAATCAACAGTGACTAAGATTTCTAAGGCGTGTTGTTAAGTATGGACAGAAGGAACAGCATGACACCTGTAATAACATATTTATGCAATGGGAAACTATTTGTTTTAAACTATGACATAGCAATAGATAATATGTAAGTGGATACATGAGAAAAGTAGAACAGATCTAGCAAGCAAGATAAGAATTAAAAAAAAAAAACGTCTTTCCAATATATGTTGAATAAAATCAAGTAAGTACGCTAGTCTTTGAACACCCACATGTCCTCTTCACCTCTTGGGCATTTCTTATTCTCCTCTTCACAAAGTTCTGGCTTTGGGGCACTCATGTTCCTCAAACATAACCCAGTTTTTCTCCACATAGAGCTTTACACCAGCTCTTCTTCTGTGGGGAAGCCATCCCTCTCTGCATATTATCAAACTACTCACCTGTCTTACAGCTTTCATCACACAGGTGATCTCCTCTTAATTACCACCTTATCATTGTGTGACCTGATTCCAAATTTTCACTCCTATTTACATCAGTACTTTTCATTCATAAACATTTACCATGTTTTTTTTTTTATTCTTCCCATTGTGTTTTGAATTTGAACTGTCTCCATGTCTCATGTATCTGAACACTTGGTCCCTAGCCGATAGCCCTGCTTTGGAAAGCTGCGGAACTTTAGGTTGTGGGCCTTTAGGAAACAAGTGATTTATTGTAGGTGGACCTTGAGGCCTTAGTGTGGCTCTCCTTCCTGTCTGCCTTCTGCCTCTTGATTGCAGATACCAAACATCCTGGTGACCAACTACCTGCTACCATGCCTCTCCTGTGTTATGTGACTTTTCCTGGAGACATTAGCAAATGTCTGTTGACCCCCCGATAGAGCACCAGTGAATTACAAAAAAAAGAAAATAAGAAAGAAAATTTTAAAAAACAGAAAAAGATTCCACCCAGATCTAACTTAGAAAAACAGTGATTTTGTTGGGATTGCTATAGGAGCATAGGCACTAAGCATCTACACATACAGAAGACCCCTGATTTACAATGGTTTTGGCTTTATGATGGCAACAACCAAAACCATACCTTGAATATGTTTATTTTTTTTTTACACAAGGCCTTGCTTTATAGCCTGCCTCAGTATTTACATTAGAGGTATGCACCATTATGACGGCCACTGAATCTTGTCTGCTGATCCTTTCCTGCATCAGCAAAAGCCCATTTGTTACTATTTTGAAATGCTGAGCAATGAACCAAAGATCCCAATTAGCCCAAAAAGATTAAGAAATGAGGAACTATAGAGCACTCTGTGGCTAAGCTATGGTGTTTGACAGATTAGGGGTATCATATGCAGTGCCCACTAGGATATGTTCCACTACAGTTTAGACTGGAGAGAGTCTTTATCCTATCTATGCCTCCTGCTTGCTCATTTTCCCTCCAGTTGTTCCCCAGGCTTAGAAGTAAAACAACCCCCCACATCACTGCCAATCACCAGCACTTCTCCAGTGTTACACTCTCCTGAACTCAAAACTCTAGGAGGAGAGAAGCATAGTTTGTTTCATTCCATCTATAAGTAATCATCAAATATTATGGTTGTAATATTCATCTTGAACTAGTAACTATATAACTCACCTTCTATGAAGAACACGGGGAAAACTTTGAAAAATTACAAGAGGCAAAGACCCAACTACTTTAAAATGCAAATCTCCAACCCTTACTAGTGAACAACAGAAGTCTGGTTTTTAGAATTCAAAAGAAGAGTTTATTTTGAGTTGGAAATTTCCTTTTGTTGCTGTGAATAGTCATTGGACATGAGGAATGTGATTCTGCAAAGAAAGCATCTTAACAAAAGTTTGCCATCTCTGTTACAGGTACAAAGTGCAAACTATGGAAAGAGCCTTGAATTCCAAGATGCTTCCTTTTGTTAATATATATCTGCTAACCCATTGACGATTACATACAACTGTAATATTGGTTACAATCTTACCTAACAAATAACATTATCAAGTGGGTATATTGAATGAAATGCAGGATTCTCATTCTGTTTAATCATCCCACATGTCCACATGAGATCTCCCTGTGCCCATCCTCACAGCTCATGCTGGCTAACTCTCCTCCCTGCCTCTATTCTCCAACCAGGGAAGAGTTTACTCACACATCTTTTGTTACTTGTTTGTTTGTTTGTTTGTTTGTTTGTTTTTCAAGACAGGGTTTCTCTGTGTAGCTTTGCGCCTTTCCTGGAACTCACTTGGTAGCCCAGGCTGGCCTCGAACTCACAGAGATCCGCCTGGCTCTGCCTCCTGAGTGATGGGATTAAAGGCGTGCGCCACCACCGCCTGGCCCTTTTTGTTACTCTTATAACATCCTTTCTTCTCCTGTCTTATTCCTTTATACATTGTCGCTTAATATTAGACTTTACCTTTAGACTATATACATTAAGAGAGCAGGGATAGTGTAGTGCAGGTACATAGTAAAACCCCAATAAATACTTGCATAAGCAAATAAAGAATTAGATACATCAATGGCTATCCTGAAGGCACCTCTACTTAAATTGGAATTTGCTGAAGCCCTTCTTATAGCCCATACTTCCTTTTCAATCCCTGCCTGAAGTGAAACTTAATTTTTCTAACGGAAATAATTACTTTCTCATGACAAATGGAAGTAATATAATTTGCTACCATCGTAATTCGGTACAAGTATGAACTCGTGTGTGTTCAGCAGACTGAAAATTGGGTCAGTACATTCTATAATTTGTTAGGTGATAAGTAGATTTCTTCCCCATTTGAGAGGATTAGTACAGGACAGACTTGAGTTAGAACCAACAGTTGAATGTCAGGGAAGAGACTGTTGGTCTAGAAATTCTGACCCTGCTTATGAAAGTCTAACTACCCTTGTTTGACCAGAGATGCTTCTGCAGGCAGGCAGAAGAATGGGCGGTTGAGAACATGGGCTTAGAGCTAGGTCACTCCCAGTTCTTTCACTGTGGTCCCTTCTGAGGCCTTCCTAGTGTGCCGATCAGTATTACTCAAGCTAGGAAGCTTAACACTGCATCTCATGGCTCCCTTTGAGCAAGGCTCCTTATTATAATTAGGCTGTGCTCTCATCCATGGCCAGGCCCCAGGTGGAGCTCCAGTAGTCCAATCAGTGAGAGAGAGGAGGGATTATATGAGTGAGAGATGTTGAGACCACAATTGGAAAAAGCACAGGGACAAATAGCCAAACTGGTGGAAACACATGAACTATGAACCAAAAGCTGTGGAGCCCCCAACTGGATCAGGCCCTCTGGATAAGTGAGACAGCCATTTAGCTTGAACTGTTTGGGAGGCCCCCAGGCAGTGGGACCAGGACCTGTCCTTAGTGCATGAGCTGCCTTTTTGGAGCCTGGGGCCTATGCTGGGACACTTTGCTCAGCCTGGGTGAAGGGAGGAGGGGACTGCACCTGCCTCAACTGAATGTACCAGGCTGAGCTGAATCCCCAGGGGAGTCCTTGCCCTGGAGGAGATGAGAATGGGGGGGCAGATTGGGGGAAAGGGAGACAGGAGGAGGCAGGACAGGGGAATCTGTGGGTGATATGTATAAAATTAAATTAGTTATAAAATTTAATAAATAAATGAAAATATAATTAGGCTGCACCAATCAGATGGATACTGATGAGATTTTTTATTAAGAAATTGTCTATTCATTTGACATACCAACCACAGATCTCCTTCTCCTCCTTTCTCCCCCCCACAGCCTTCCTCCTCCAACCCACCCTCCATTCCCACCTCCTCTAAGGCAAGGTCTCCCATGGGGAGTCAGCAGAGCCCAGTACATTCAGTTGAGGCAGGTCTGAATCCCTCCTCCCTGCAGCAAGGCTGCGCAAGGTGTTCTACCATAGGCACTAGGTTCCAAAAGCCCACCGTCCTCACAGCAGCTTCTTGGTTGTTATAATATTAATAGTTCACTGCTCAGAGCATCATCAGCATTTTTCTGGGAGGTTAGTCTGTAGCCTGCTTCTGTTCATACTTCTCATCACTTCATAAGCATTTCATTCCCTATATTAAATTTATTCTCTTAAAGAGGTTTCTATTACTGAAAAATAAACCTAAACTGAACACCCACTGTCCAATTGTTGTGAAAATGAAATTAGATAATGTGAGTGATGCTCACATCCTAGAACCCCATAAATCAGAAACACTTAGAAAACCATGGCATTTGGGGTTGTTTTTTCTTTGAACATCTGGATGTATTTTCTATAAAACACTTAAGGTTGTAGCTTTGCCGAGAAGGAAACTTACATTTTCTCTAAGCCATCAGAAATGTAAAGGAGGAGGCAGAGATGGAGCCCTTTGAATAAAGGAGGAAGTTAAAGACTGCTGTTGTGAATGGTCTTCACTGGACCTTTAGATATTAAGCCTGAGAGCTTCTACATCATGGCGGTGCTATGCACAAGGGAACCATTAAGATGGAAAAAAAAAAAAAAAGCAGGTCCATCTTTAGAGATAAAACATGTAGCTCCATGTAGAAAAGATGCTCCATTTCTCAGTGTAGACCAAGAACACAGCTCCTCCGAGCAACAGAGATGGAGTGAGGATTTTAAGTGTTACATATTGGAACAGCCAAGACAGAGACAAACAGGGACATAAGTGGCCTCTGGTAGGACAGCAAGTTGTCTTAGTTTGATTCTGGGTAATTGGCTTTCAAAAGTAATTGCTGACCCTGCCTCTAGATGCCTTCACCAATCCCTAGGCACAGAGATGTAACCTTCTTGGCCTTTGGCAAACTTTTCTCATCTCTGCCTGACTTTGAACACATGGTCTCTATTTCATAAGGTTTGCCTAATAATGATAAATGACAGCAAGACTCAGAAAACTCAAACTGTGCCTATGGGCCCAAGGGCAATGGGAATGAAGTTGCTGGGGAGGCAGCCAGACAAGCTGGTGCTGTTGCTGTTCTGCCTGAAGTAGTGAAGTGATTACTATGGGCACTCATGTCTGGTATGGCAAACCAACTCTCCATTTAGGTTGTGTTTTGCCACATGTTCCTTGGGGTTGAATTCTAGGATGTTCCGCCTTGTTTGGCATGCTTGTAGATTTCACAGTACAGGCAAAATTTTAAAAACTGACCAAAAATTCCAGCCAGAACCACAAAATTGTGGCAGCATATTATTTGAATATGTTATGAAAATATTATTACACAAAAACAAGAATAAGCCTGAAAAAGCAAACAAAAGATCATACCTTCAATAAAATGACATGACAAAGAATTCTCCTGGAGTCCTGAGGAACCCAGAGCGGGAAAATGGTTAAAGCCAAGCCACCAAGTAGCAGAGCCTGTGGGACTTAACTGTTGTAAAGAACCGGTAGGGAGAGCAGTAAAAGATTTCCGGTAGGCCTGAGGACCACCAAATGCTCATCTGCCAAACGAGGTAGCCTAATTCCAAGTAGAATTCTAATCAGGTGAGCATGAAAACAACCAGTTGGTAATATTGGAGGCAAATACCACCAGATAGATGAGTGGCCTGGCAAGACCCTGTGAGGAAACTCTATCTCAGGTGGTCCACAGCATCTGGACCACTAGCTCCTAGTCAGGTGATACTCTCTGGAGTGGTGAGGGTACCGTGAGACTAAAAACACTGGTAGGGAGAAGACAGACGTTGGACAATGTAGATACAATGGTTGGAAATGAAGAGGAGTTTCCTGAACCAGGAAGACTATCAAAACAAGACTGTCAAGCTGAAAGGCTGAATTATTTAATATTTCAAAGTAACAAAAACAAAGTCTCAGACTGATTTCCCTAGGAAAAGTAGCGCGGGTTGAGAGCATCTCTAAGAGACAAGAGAAGAGAGACAGCAATCAAACCCTAAAGGACAGAGAGTGAACCAGGGCTGAAGATGGAAGAGAAAAATCGAGACATGATGCTGATGAAAGATGAATCTTAGTATTAGAAAGGAGCTAAAATAAGCAGCAGCACTGAAGCTATTAAATTGTAGCATAACTTACAATCAGAAGTGCTTGGGAATGACATTGGTGAAAACCAGCAGGATGTGAGTGAGCTCTTTCAGAGCTCGGGGGGTGGGGAGGGGGAACAAAACAGAAAATCAAACACTCCAGAATAAAGATGAAAATGAAAGGAACATGGGCAAGTAGACAACAGAGTAGACAATACGAGGAATTTAAAAATGGAGGCAGTAAAGAACTTAAGCAAAAAAAAAAAGAATATGCAAGAATAGATGTAAAATATGGACAAGAAAAATTCAACATAATGTCATGAGAATCATTAAATAAATATTCAAAGCAGTGGCATAGCAGAATTCTTATGAACAGCAAGGAGTAACATAAAATCAGCTTTCCTGAAATGAAAAGTGACTTAAAGTTACATATTGAAAAGATGCAGCTTGCATTTCAGAAAGTTAGTCCACAGCTCTGATACTATAAGACTCAAAGACAAAATAAAAAAGAGGGAGGGCATTTAGTACCAATAAAAACACATCAAATTTATCATCCAAATGGGTATGTCTTTAAGAGGTGTCATTAATAATTGTGTTGTGGAAACAGACACCCACATAGACTCTTCATAGCCAATTGAGACATAAGATCACCCAATTACAAGAAAAAGATAGCTCACTGTTAAAGAAATTAAGTTTACAAAATAATGGCCACCAATTAGGGTGAGTATCCATAGCACTTAGACTTGGGTCTCTAAATATTTAATTTATTTCTTGCTCAAAAGGCATAAAATCTGATCCAAGAAATAGCTGATTTCAGCTGTAGAGCAGGAAATGCCTATAATGTGCTTATGATAGCTGGACCTGCTAGGAAAAAAGGGATCTATCAGGAGGTCACAGCAGCCCACAACCACTGTCACAGTATTGGTTGTGATGGATGCTGTGTAGCTTTAGACAACACACAGTGCCTCTCTCTCTGTCTGCAGGATTGTAACGCACTCAGAGGATTGTCTCCTAAACATAATGATTCTCTGAAGCTGAATTCTGTGAATTCTGAGCAAAAAAAGAAAAAGAAAAAAGAAGCACAGGGAAAATGCATCCGGTGCCTCTGTATCTTCCCACTCTTTCTGCTGTTACAGAATGACTATGCTGACCTACTATTAGATAAAAGAGAGGGGCTGCCATTGTCGTGGGAAAGTTGCAACAGACAGTAAAAGCGAGTCTTTGAAGCTGTAACAAGCCAATTCAGGTATCTATTACCAAATGCAATCAGAGCCTCTCAGTACGTTCTTTTGTGTTTCTAGCTTCTGACAAAAATTCTTTTCTCCATCCCAAATATACAAATATATATTATAGTCAAAGGATAATGCTGACAACATAATACAGTTTTCTGTAGCTTTTCTCCATTTATTACCTTCTGCGTGATACTTCTAGGTGACCAGTAAAGTCTCATTGGGTATGATATTGACATAACAAAAATGCCAGCCAATGATTCCAACTTGAATTACTTTATTTTATGACATATTTTAATGACCATCAAAAGCAAATTTTCTGTCAACAGATCCATCAATACAAGGTGAATCACAAGTGCACACAGGTGTAGTACTTTGAATGGTGGTTCCCCCAAAACATGAGCCTATACTCTCACAGCCAGATGATATGGACATGGTGTTATTTGAAAAGGAAAGTCTTTGAAGAGGTAATCACAGTACATCTTGAGATGTATAAGAGCATGTTGCATTATTCAGTAGACCCTGAAACTTATGGTGAGTGTCCATGTGATGAGACAATAAAGAAGCAGAAAAGGTAATGTGAAGACAGAGACAGTAATTCTGTAACGTGTCCACCAGCCAAGTGTGTTGCCAGCCACCAGGAGCTAGAAAAGGCAAGAAATCTCCTTACAGCCCTTTAGCAGTACATGAGAGCTGGTGTATTGACCCAGGAACTGTCAGAGCATATATTCCTATTTCTTAAGGGACAGAGAGAGAAAAAGACACAGAGAGACAGAAAGAGAGACAGAGAGAGGAGAGAGAGAGATGTACTAGCATGAAAGAGTGAAAGGTGCCCTTGACTATGATGGGATTATAGTAGGGGCACAGATTAATAGTGTGATGTAATGATGTAGTATATGTGCATATACTTTAAATTTGTTTAGTTGTGGGTTTTTTTAAATATACAAACATGTTTAATATAATTTATGTTCACAAACAATGATTCTGTTTTTAACCACTAAGGCATTTGGGTTAAATTCTGGAGTGAAAAGAATCAAGCATTTGTTCTGTCCTTGTGTAAACTCTAAGTCAGGATAACTAAGTAGCCAACAAAGGGAAGAAAGCTTTACTTAAAATCTCGGCTAGTAAAGGCAGAAGGAACCAGGAAATTAAAATGCCCCTAGTTTATAAACCTCATGAAATAATGGGTATTGGAATCAGTTGTCAATAGATGTTATGACACAGTGAATGTGAAATGAATGGGGAATTTAATAACAGAGGCAGGAAGTGACCCCATGCGATCCCATCAGTGAGTCCAATTGGACATTTACAGTGCCACCTTTCAGTTATCATGTCTGCAAAGTGAGACTCTGAAGTTAGTCGGACCTCATGATCTGTTGGTTACATGGTGAAGGATCACATGGGGAAGCAATGAGCCAAGTCCTGTCAACAAAAGACCCTGTTTCTCTAGCCAGTCACCAATGCACCAACGCTCGCCTGGATGGAATGGAAGGTAGAGGCTGGTGGCACAGACTTGTAGTCTCAGTTCCTTGGGAAGCTAAGGCAGGAGAATCTTAACTTTGAGGCCACCCTTAGTAATACAGCAAGACTCTGTCTGAAAATTAAAAAAAAAAATTCATTAAGGGTAATGTTATAGTTTGATGGTAGGGTGCTTGCCTAGCATGTGAAAGTACTGAGAAAATAAATAGGCAAAATAAAATAATAATGGTAATAGGTGAAAGAAGGGTATATATGGAATTTAGTTTTCTTCATTTCTCTCATCAAGAGATTCTCCCCAAGATGCAGGAAGACTCTTTCCCTGTTTTCTCTGGGCTTATTGCTTCCTAGATGGTACTCATTACCATGTATTCTACCAAAAGATTGCACCTTTAGAATTAGCCAGTTTATTACAATTTCCTTGATTGCCTCTATTAAATACATAAACTGTTTCCTACCAGGACCCTGCTTTATATAGACTAGTATTCAAAGATGGTTATATGTGGCAGTGACATGGTGGCTCTGTTGAAATTATCTCCAGATAACTTTGGACCCTGAGACCAGTCTTGGCTACATAGCAAGTTCAAGTCCCGCCCACCCTACAAAGAGAGAACCTGTATTAAAATGAAACAAAACAAATGTCTCTAGATAGAGCTACACACTGAAATATACATAAATGACATTGTGGTGTGGTGGCTGGACTTAGACCTTAAATATGATGAATAAAATATAGACATATACATGGGTAAAGAGAATATATTGGGGATCAAATACCAATAAATATTTATAGGAATCCATTGTATTATTCTCTAATATAGGTTTATGTATATTTGGGGGAGGGAATCAGATGATGAAAACAGTTATGCTCTGACCCTACATTAGCTGTTTAATTAGTTAATGGGAAGAAAACTGAAGCAATGTATTTGAAGAACCAACACGTAGATACTGTAATAAGAAGCATGAATTTGGGTGATGGATTCCTGCTTTAAACTCACTTCCTATGCTAAACAATGGGAGAGCTTTCTAACTACTTCCCAATCTAATTTTCTAACTAGTAAAATACTAACAATATTGATAACATTAAAATGCTATTGAAATAATTAAGTAAAAAAAATGTTTCTAATCTGCCTGGTACCTAGTAGATGCTTAATAAATTATAGATGACATTGATTTTCAACATTAATTGTAATGCTTCAGTGCTCAAAAAAATGGAATTGAGTCTGGGGCAATGAGGTGGAAAGAGAAAAAAGTAGGTAATAAGAATATTTTAATAAATGTGTCTTTAATAAATGGTTTTGTTGTGAGATTTCTTTGTCAGTAGGGACCTACAATTTTTTATAGGCTAATTAAACTATATCAGTTGAGATAAAAAGCACAGTCATTGCTATTTAAATAGCATGTAGTAATTAGGAAACTAGTTTAATGGAGAGAGTCTCAGAGGGGAAGTCCTCCCCACCCCCCATCTTTGACAGAACAAATGTTTTATGACACCTTGATAGGAACTCGGCAATGGTTCAATCCTTGCTAATTGGGATGGTTTTCATTCTAACTGTGGGGAAAATTCTTACAAACATTATAATGAGACCATAAGAAGCACAGATGTTTTGCAGTTTGACGCTCTCTCTGCATCGCCTTCTGAATGGTTGGGAGAGAAGATGGAGTGATGTGTTACAGCACACATTTGTGTCAGGAGTTGGCTGGAAGTTCTTGATAAATTATTAACTGGTCAACACAATGCTGCATGAAAGGGCTAAAAAGCAAAATGATGTTTCTACTGAGACAAGTGAATGTAAAGATATGCTCATTAGCATTGTCTACATGTGAACAAGAATGACAAATGGAAACGAATAGGTAAGGTACATCACATCCCCAAACCTCACTAATCTATCTGTTCACTTGATTGAGAATTGCCTGAGGCTTTGAAATTTTTAACTCACTGCCCGTTTTCTCTCTCACATTGGCTTAGTTGTGTCTGCAAACACAGATGGCCCACCCTTTGATTTATTTTAACCAATCTGTCTGTGTAAGCTTGCCACTTAACTGGGACAAAGAAGGCTCCCTTGGAGATCCTGTCTCCAGTAGTCCTGCCCTGGATCCTGAATCATCTTTGCTTTCCCACACAGTCCTGTAATAGCTTGTTTGGGTATCACACTGAAGTTGATGTATATCCATCAAAATTAGATTTTTGTTTGTTCTAAGAATATCAGATTTTCAGAATTTACCCAGGAATCCAACTTTCAAGTTTAAGGCATATGAAGCCCTGCTAAATTCCTAGGTTGAAAGAATGCAAACCATGAGAGAGATTTCTGGCTTGGGGAACACTTAGTAAGGTCATGAAAAGGTGGTCTTCAAACAGGCTGGGTCATCTGTGTCACTCTTGCTGTGATGGAGCAACCACCAGACAGCCTCTGTCTTACTCCTGAAGTGTATGGACAGTGTGGTACAAGCAGCAGACATTCTGTACACAGTGATCTTACATAACATCTCAAGAGTAGTAACATCTCTTCCCACCTGTTTTATATCTGATACACACACACACACACACACACACACACACACACACACACACACACACATCTTTTGTGGTATTTATCTCTATTTAGCTTATTTTACTTGATATGGCAACTCAAGTTCCACCCATTTTCCTGTAAATTACACAATATTCTTCTTTGTTACTTAATAAAACTGAATTATGAGGCTGGAGAGATGACTCAGCAGTTACAAGCACTTGCTGCTCTTCAGAGAACCATAGCAAGCACCCATGGCAGTTGCCTCACAACTATGTATCCCTCCAGTTCCAGGGCATCCTCAGCAGGCACTTGCTCATACCCACAAAGAGACACATAAATACAGATGGAACCAATCTTAAATTTCATTGTGCATATGCACCAATTTCCTTTATGTGTTCATCTATTGGTAGACTGTAGGAGGCTGGCTCCATGTCTGGGTGTTGTGTATAGTACTGCATAGACATGGTTGTACAAGTATTTTTGTGGTGGAGTGACTTGTAATATTTCAAGTATATACCCAGAAGTGGTGTAACTGGATGATATCAAGTTCTATTTTTAGGTTTTGTTTTTTTTTTTGAGGCACCTCCATGCTGATTTCTATAGCATCAGCAAGTAGTTTGTTTACATTAGTACTGTCATTGTATAGGGACTTCTCTCGTCCATTTGTTATGTTTCCCTGATATAGCCATTTTGACTGGAATGAGATGGACTCTCACTGTAGTTTAAATTGCATTTTCTGGATGACTTAGCATATTGAACATTTTTTTCTTATGTTCACGGCCATTTATATTTTGTCCTTGAGATCTGTCTGTTCGCTTCATTAGCTCTTTTATTCATTATTTATTTGAGACTGGGTATTTAGCTTTTTAAAGTCTTTGTGGCTCCTAGATTTTAACCTTGTCATAAGTACAGTTGGCAATGTTTTCCTCCTGTTCTCCAGGCTTCTCTTCACTCTGTTGATAGTTCCTTTTGCTGTGCAGAATAGTTTCTTTTCTTTCATACAATCCTATTTGTCAGTTCTCACTGTAATTTTCTCAACTATAGGAATCTTTTCCAGAAGGTTCTTGCCTATGCCTATGATGTCTGGTATATCATTACATTTTTCTCTAGCACGTTGGAGTTTTTGGTCTTTTATTTGTTTATTTGCTTTTTCTTTAATTGAAAATAGATTCTTGGGGTTGGGGATTTAGCTCAGTGGTACAGCGCTTGCCTAGCAAGTGCAAGGCCCTGGGTTCAATCCTCAGCTCCAAAAAAAAGAAAAGAAAATAGATCTTTTCTCATACAATATGTCCTGATTATAGTTTTCCCTCCCTCTACTCCTCCAGTTCCTCTCCTCCTCCCCTCCCCTCTGGATCTACTCCCTTTCTGTCTCTCATTAGGAAAGAACAGGCTTCTAAGAAACAACAAACATGACAAAATAAAAATAAAATAAGATGAAATAGAAAACTATCATATCAAAGTTGGACACAGCAACCCAACAGGAAGAAAAGAGTCCCAAGGGCAGGCAAGAGTCAGAGACTCACATGTTCTCACATTCAGGAGTCCCATAAAAATTGTAAGCTAAAAGCCATAATATATATGCGGAGGACCTGGTGCATACCTGTGCAGGCCCTACGCTTGCTCCTTCAGTTTCTGAATTCATGTGTGCCTTGCTTAGGTGATTCAGAGGGCCTTGCTCTCCTGGTGTCCTCTATTCCCTCTGACTTTTATGATCTTTCTCCCTCTTCTTCCATGGGATTTCCTGAGCTCTGAGGGGAGGGATGATGGAGACCTCCCATTTAGACTTCCTTTCCACACAGTGTCTGGCCATGTGTGCCTGCATCTGTTCCCATCTACTGCTGGAGGAAGCCTATCTGAAGATGACTGGATAAGGCACTGATCTATGAGTATAGCAGAATATTCTTAAGAGTCATTTTATTGATACTTTTTTTTATATCAGTAGTGTTCAGTTTTACCCTAGGTCTCTAGGCTATTCAGACTCTGGTTCTTGGTTACCTAAGCAGTTTTATCTTGAGGTCTTTGATCCATTTTTAATTGATTTTTTTATGCAGAGTGAAAGAGATTGATCTAATTTCATTCTTTTAGTTTCCTAAGACGAGTTTGTTAAAGAGGCTGTCTTTTTCTCCAATGTCTTTTGATACCTGTGTCAAAAATCAGGTGGATATAGCTATGTGGCTCTGGTCTGGATCATCTATTATATTTCATTGACCGACGGGTCTGTTTTGTGCCAGTTCCATGATGTATTTGGTTACTATGGCTTTACGATATAATTTGAAATCAGGTATTGTGAGGACTCCAGCACTGTTTTCTCTCTAGAATTTCTTTGACTATTCAAGTTATTTTGGACATTCACATGCATTTCGAGTTTGTATATAACAAACATGCCAAGTTTCTGGGTGGCTGAGGTTTCTCCATCAGAGAGCAGAGTCCATTGCAAACTTGTCTGTGTGTCTGTGTGTGTTCGCCTTTTCTTCATTCTCTGACAACCCTAGTCAGATCCATTCTTGAAGCCACACCCAGCGCAGTGAGGAAATTGAGCACCATTGTCTCTGATTTTAGAAGAAAGGCTTTCAGTTCTTTCCCCATTTGTTACCATATTAGCAAAAGTATAGTCTTTAGCTGCTTGAGATATGTTCTTTCAGTTTCTAGTTTCCCAAGGTTTTCTTCATAAAGGGATTTAAATTCTGCCAGAGGTCTTTGCTGTTATCTGTTGAGATGATTGTGTCATTTCCATCCATGGGCTATATTATGTTGATTGATTTGTATATGTAAAACTAGCCTTGTATCCTTGGCATGAAACCAACTCAGCCATGATATATCGTCATTATGGCAGAGTGCTGAATATGCTTTGCAAGTATTTTATTGAGAATTTCTGTGTCTATGTTCACCAGGGGAATGCTTTTGATCTTAATGCAATTTTTCCCAAATTTTCTTTTCTTTGCATACTTTTTTTGCTCTTTTGAAATAGCACTCCACTGAGTGTGAGCTTATAAAATGTTGACAAAGTTAAACTTAGTGGCCCCAGTCAGTGGGTCATTAATCTTGATAAAAGTGTGTGTGGTACAAGAATAGGGAGTAATAATGTGGGTTTAGAGATCCTTTAATCCATGTTTGTCTCTAGACTTAACACAGCCTTTAAATATGCAGGTGAATATATATTGAATATTCAATATATAGAGGCAATATAATTTATTAGATATGGATCCATTTAAAAGCACTACTAAGATTTCTGGTAGGTATTTTTTGTTGTTGTTTTTCATCTTCTTACAATCATTAGGAACTAAAAATATGGCTGTTATGTGGGAGATCTGCAAAATGTTTGGATGTATAAAAGTGTTCTTGGTGCTAAAAGAAGGTTGCGAAACCACGCCCTGTACCCAGAAGAGTGACTCCACTGGTTAGAGACCCAGGCGTGGCGTCCTCAGAAGGGGATATCCTAGGGTCAAATTGTGTTTCTCCCACAATCATCACACCCAGTGTCATCTGGTCACCCGTGAATGACCTGGGTGTGTGGGACCCAGTGTTGTGCACGGGGGTTCTCACATCTCTCTTAGGCCAGGGCTCTGTGGAATGTTTGACACAGCAAGCATGGGGAAGTTGGTGTTTCTGTATTGCAGCTGTATAAATGAGCTGTGGTGGCCAGATGTGACTGTCATGACCCTGTTTGTGTACAGCACGGACATGCAGCTTCCACAGCCCTCAGGGATTTTTCGACTCTGGGATGCTATGAGAACAGACTTCAGTAAGTTGTGCATCAAAAAGCCGTCCAAACACTGGTTGGGCAGGGGGGGGGGGGGATGTATTCACAGATGCTGCTCTCTCCAAAGAGAAAGCAAGTACAGGTTTGTTCAATGAAAGCAAAATCCACAGAGCCCTTAATTATAAGGATAGTCTGACTTCTCAGCCAAAAGCACACAGCAGTGTGGCACAGCCCCATCATCATTCCAGACTCATTACAACCCTGCTGGTGAGATGAGGAGGGAGTTTATCCATAGTATGTAGTAGTAGCTTCCATATACTGTGTGGCTTACATCACTTCTTTCCTAGTCCAGCTGATAGACAATATTTAATTTTGTTCTCATTTAAGAAACTTTTATTTGTTCTACACTACTTGGTACCTTTCCATTGTCACTTTTGTTGTATTGTATTGTGGCTTTGAGTCAGTAGTCCAGGCTAACCCAGAATTCACCATGTAACCCATGCTGACCTTGAACTCATAGCAATACTCCGGTATGGGCCTCCCCACGCACTTAGTTCTTTATCAACACTCTGGCCCAACTGAACTTAAGAAAACATCAAATTAAATCACATTTGCCCACTCTGAAGTGGAAAGGCCGAGTGACCAGAAACAGAACAGATTCAGCTATTCTTGGCTTCAGCTCATGACATTGGTAGCCACACCCCAAAGAGATGGCTGGGCCAGGGCTATTGGCAAAAACAGTACACCGAGAATCAGGTCCTCTGAGAGTCTAATTTTTCTTACTGACTTGGTGTTGACTTGGACAAAATCCAGCCCATAGGGGCAGCCTTGTCTCTGATTCCTTTGTCTGTTCCTAGATGCAGGATTTTAACATTCTCTCTTGGGACTCTGGGTCAGTTGTTGATATCCTACTTGCCAGCTCACTTCTTCCTTCCTGGTTTTAAATTGCTCATGTCAGGGGGTGTTTACAGGTTTCACTAATTTACTAAGCTCCAAACTGTGAAAGTGAGGTTCCTCAGTTCTCACTTCAAATCTTGTTTTAGGATCCCTTGGCAGAGAGACTGTGCAAGTTTAATAGCTAACAGTGAAAAAGATTGAACCAGAAAATGGCATGTCTTAGTGAATTTTAACTATGAAGTTCTTTTAGAAGGAGGTTAGCTGTCCGTGTGTGCACGCATGCGTGTGCGTGTGCGTGTGCGTGTGCGTGTGCGTGTGTGTGTGTGTGTGTGTGTGTAGTTTCCATTTCATTTGGCATTAAAAAGGTAAAAATTAAAGCTAAAGATACCTGACCTGGCCAGGTGGTGGTGGCGGCTGCGGCGGTGGCAGTGCACGCCTTTAATCTCAGCACTCAGGAGGCAGAGCCAGGCAGATAGATCTCTGTGAGTTCAAGGCCAGCCTGGGCTACCAAGTGAGTTCCAGGAAAGACACAAAGCTACACAGAGAAACCCTGTCTCGAAAAACAAAAACAAACAAACAAACAAACAAAAAGATACCTGACCTGGAGCCAACTAAGAAAGACTGTCTATGTAATATAAAACAACCAGATTCATATAAACCAAACTGAAAGAACTGAACTGAATTGAAGAAATTGATGTATTAACTCCCAGGTTACATCCACTAGGTATCTAGAAAAAGACTGAATGCTTCTGTTAGAATTTAAGAAATTGTCAAATACTTAGACTGTAAGAAAGATTGTTTCCATTTTTTAGGTGCTTGGTATTTAATTGAACAATAGCCTTTCAGAGAAATATTTCTACTCACAATCCTTGGAATGTTTAGTTCTTCTTTCTTTGGATCTTCTGCCCATGGATTACAACATTTTAGAAGCATAGTATATGTATGTGATATCAAATGCTTTCTGGAGGAAGTGACTGATTCATTTGGCTTTGTTACTATGTGGGATCTCATGAAAATATTTATTCAAGCAGAGGGTTATGCTGGAATGAGTAGGGGTTTTCAGATGAAATATAATGTTTGCCTCTCTGGGAATCTGAATAAACAGGTTGAACTTTGATGAATCTCTGCCTTACTTAGTTTTAAAATGTGTAGAAGGGGGAAAGATGACCCTGTTAGGAAGGCAGACTAATGAATTACTGGTATGAATGAATCCAGAATGGCTTGGAGTGTGGGGGGAGATAAGATAGCTTTATGTTTATCATCTTTACAAAGCATTTGGAAAATAAGTGAAGAAGAGAAAGGAGAAACTGGCATTGAGAGCAATCAGCCTGGCAGTGACTGAGAAGCTGCCAGAATGAGCACATTGTCTCCCACACTGTGTTCTAGCCTTTACATGTGTAGGTGTTAGTGGATGCCTAGCACAAAAACTGTACTGCTTTCAACTGGCTTTGGAGACTTCTGGGTTTCGTGTAATTAAGAAGGTTACTTTGTTAAACAGCTCACTTTATTGTAGGACCTCCTGGGCCCTTGGTATACTGATGTGCATTGTGACTGCTTAAATTCCAAAGGAATAGTCTTATTTGGGTGTCCTTACCAATATCCTCATGTAGTTTCCCAAGAAAACTGTTTTAGAAAACTCATGATCCAGGTCTGGTTGTATAGGCCTACAATTCTAGGTGTTTGAGAGACCAGGATCTTATATTAAAGGTCAGAATGGGCAATTTAGTGAGAGCCTTTCTCAAAATACATTTTTTGAAAAAAAAAAAAAAAAGGAGCTTGAGATGTAACTCAATGGAGTGCGTTGCCTCAATACCACAAAGCAAAAAGAGACCATGTCATTGAAAGAATCTTATCTTTACGTGCAATTCATCATATTATAAATCCCATCCCCTCTACCCATAAGCCATGTGATCTTGGGCAGATAGATTCCTAGCATGTCTTAGATTTGTCTGTAGTAAAACATAGGTTTTGATATGGGAGGTACAGAATCTCATAAGAATTAAGTGACAATAATAAATATAAACTAAAACTATGAATTCAGATATGAGTTGTGAACATAATGTTGAAATATTTGTGTTAACAGTGAATTTTTCCACTTGGAGATTTTTGTTCTTGTTTTCGGAACATTACCCCTGAAGCTGATGTACCACTGAAAAGATACACTAGTACTTGGCCATGCTCTGCAAAACAGTTCACTTGTGATAAACCCCAAAATAATGAGCAGAATAGCCCCCAAAGGAACACCTTGTCTTTATTTTTTTTTTTAAAGTGGCTCAAGAAAAAAAAAATCTGCCTGATTCTGCTCACAAAAAAAAATGTTGCAACATAGTCCTGGAGTAGTTGGAAAGGACACAGCTAGCTTAGGATTTATGTCTGGTCTTTAAACTCTGGAATAAGCTGAATTGTGTAAACATTTTGGCACAGTGTGCAGGGAGGGAAATGCATTACTCTTGGCATTATTAACAGGTGGTGTGGGAATAAGCAGCTATGGAGAGTTCACGCTGCAGTGTCAGCAGAAGAAAATGTATTTTATAGGCTTAAAGGGATAGAGGAGGGCCAGCAAGAACTCAAAGGTCTCATGCATGAAAATGGCTGACAAATTCTTTCCAGCTGTGGCAACCACACACGGGGTCTCATGATGTCCTGTAGTGTTATGAATGGAAATGGTATTCAATTAACTGTTTCAAACACAGAAAGACTGCTTCTAAAAGAGAGCAATTTCTAGGTCCCTGACATGCCCGCAACCTCTGTTGTTTTCTGTGTTGCTCAGTCTCAGGAGAGAGATCACCCCCTTTCTAAGGACACTCAGCTTTGCTCAGAAAACATGAAAACAGACATTTGAGCAGTGCATTCTCTTCAAGAAGTGGAGCAGCTGTCCCCTTTTAAAAGGCTGAGCTTTGGTCAGGAGTTAGTCTATGCACACAGCATCTCAACCTCCTGCATCAGCCCCCTTCTCACCTAGCACCAGACTCCCAACCATTAGCAAGCAGCATGAGAGGGAAAGAGCTGAATAATGCCCCGGAGGATGCAGCTAGGAAGAACTCATATTGAGCACTGATGGAGGACTAGTGAGAGTGAGGGAAACTCTCCTTCTGAAGAACAAGAGATGAGAGTACCTTCCAAGATCAAAGGGCCACATGCTAGAGAGCGTGGTCTAGGCAGAGACTGAAGATGGCATGCCTCTCTCACTAGTAGTTGAAAGAGCCTATTGTAAAGACAGATGCTGTGGGTCCAAGACATAAGTGAAGCTCTGTGGGATTAGGAACCATCGAGCCCCCACCATCCAACATTTCTTCCAGGAACTCCAATGGCCCTAGCCAAGCAGTGGATGAGTTTTCATGGCTGCTGTTCCTTCATGAGTCTGGAGGGAAAGATGAAAGGCAGGCTTGTCATAAAGATGACCCTGTGACTACAGCTCACTCCCTCTGGAAGTCACAAGGTCTTGTTTCAAAGATCCAACTCCTGGCACTGAGAGACAGCAGAGGCCCCATAACTATTTGCCATTCTGTTTTACAATACTTTAATGCTTGACAGTCTCTAGATTGTAAACTGAGAGCAGTTCAGTCTGCAGTTAAGAATATCAACTTTGAAATGTAAGAAACCTGAGTTCAGGTTCCAGTCTTGGGTCTGCCAAGTAGCCATGTGATTTTGGACAAGGTCCATAACATCTCTCCAGAATTATTTCCATAGCCCTCTATTTGCAGAGTTTTCTTGGTATTGAATGTGATAATTTATATGAAATGCTTAACAAATAATAAATGATGAGTACTGTTTTTGAAGTTCTTGGTCTCTGCAGGGAAATGATTCTTAAATGCTTGCCATGGCCCTATGAAGATATAAACAGGCCACATTTTATGGGCAAAACAAGTTATCTGCCATCCCTACTTTTATAAATTAATTAATTTGGTTTTTTTTTAAATAGGGTCTCACTTGGTGGTGGTGGTACATTCCTTTAATCCCAGTACTCAGGAGGCAGAGCCAGGTGGATCTCTGTGAGTTCGAGGCCAGCCTGGGCTACAGAGTGAGTTCCAGGAAAGGTGCAAAGCTACACAGAGAAACCCTGTCTCAAAAAACCAATAGATAGATAGATAGATGGATGGATGGATGGATGGATGGATGGATGGATAGATAGATAGATAGATAGATAGATAGATAGATAAACAGGGTCTCACATAGCCCACACTGTCCTCAAACTCATTACATAACCAAGACTGGCCTTGAACTCCTGATCTTTCTACTTTGTTCTCCTAGGTGCTAGAATTACGGGCATCTGCCTCCACACCTGGCTCATCTCCAGTCTCATTTCTATAGAAGTTATAAGGCATGATGCAAGAAGTACCTTGTAAACTCAAATTGCTTTCCTCTGACAGGCAAAATCCCAGAAAATCTGACCCTAGGCCTGGGCCAGGTACTCTGACTTGTTAGCATTTATAATAGCAGAGCAGAGCGAGGACTCATACCCTCATTGGGCGATTGAAATTACTGTCTCCAAGTTTCTTACAGCATGTTTTGGGATAGCACAGGACCTGCCAACACACATTTGTGTTTTCCAAATGAGAATTATTCTGTTGGCAGGGGGAAAAAATCAAGCTCTTGTAACCAGGAAATATGATTATAGCATTCAAAGTTGTCATTTAATGTGTTTTAGTACTCAGTCTGTTCTTCAGCATTCAGAAATTCTACACCATGATGATGTGCGAGTGAGGTCAACTTGTAACTGTTGTCATTACATTGGGGATATAATATATCTGCCTTGGCTCATCCAGGCATTGAGATGGGCCATGAAAGCCCAAACACAAGACTTTAACCACAAATATAACTTAGAAGCCTTCCCCAGATTCCTGCTAATTACCATGTGGTCAGCCTTTCTATTGGTACCCAGATCCCTGCCTGCCACGTGGTTACCCACACTGGAGGCTGTGCTCCTTCAGTAACAAAGATGATTAGAGCCAGTGCTGTGCAATGTCAAAGCGACCCATCTAATTAAACCAGGAGACCAAATTGATTTTCTTGTCAGACACTAGGCAATTATGTGACTTTTGTTTTTCATTAAGTTGACAGATTTAGTGGTCATTAGACAGAACTCAAAGCCCAAGTCTTTAAATCATTTATTGTAGCATCTAAAACTTACCAGAATTAATGTTCTGACCCTCTCCTTTGTGCCTCCAAATGCCAACAAGCCTGTCACTTAAAATTGCCATTAATGTTAAAGCCACTCAACTATGGCACTTCTAGTAATAAAGGATAAAACAAGTGATTAATTCAATGTTTCCCTATTCGAACTATTTGATATTATACCATTCTACTCCTAGCTTATCTTGACAACTGATATCTACATAAAACTATGCTCATCATCATTCTGTGTTTCTTAATGTTTGGTTTCTTTCAGCTCAGTCTTTGTTGATCACTTCTTTTGTGAGTCATTCTCCCATAGCTGAGGTCTCAGGTAATAGACAATAGTAAAAGTCTAGAGAGGAACTGCCCTTGTGAATCCACATGAAAATGTAGGACTGGGAAAGTGAACCATGTTTACTATGTACCAGGTAAACATGACAAGTACTTCATGACATTGTTTTACTAGGTCTTCAAGACTAGAATGTTCAGTGAATTTTTGAGAGGCCAATGAAGCCCTTATAAAATTCATGCCCAATTTAGCTACTCAACCTCATCTTACATAAGTGTTCATGAAACGTTACTTCAATTATTCTGCTTTGAGCAAACAAGAATATTTCAAAGGGTAAGCTGAGGGCCAGTTGCTATAACAACTATAAGCTACATATTAAGATACAGGGAACCAACGTGGAAAGTTAAGGAAGATGGTCACTGCACTAGGATTGCTTTGCATGATGACCATGCCTGGTTGACCTTGCTTTTGAACAGGACATCTTCAGGAACAACTTGGACCTTGAATTTAAAGAATATGATACTGACATTCTTTCAAATACCCATGATCCTATACTTCAAGCTAATGTTGTCATTCCCTGGAGTCTTGAGTCCTCATCTATAAGCTGGGTGATACTCCTTAATAACCATGTGTATGATAGGGGCAGTTTGAAAATTAAGTTGATATATGAGAATACAAACAGAGACTATCATGAGGGTCTTTGCCCAGTTTTGTAGTTTCCAGCATCATGGAAACTAGTTTAAGATCTACTTTTCTTTTAGACATGTCTAGAAATGTCAAGTAATCTGTCAGGCAGGAGTAAAACATGTATAAACAGGAAGAGAATGTTTAAATACAAAGTATGTCATGATATATAGCTTTAACTTATAACATGATACTAGTCTTGAATTAGAATTGTTAATTAGCTGTACAATTAGATGGCTGTGAGATTAGATCCTATAGGTGCTCTTTGATGGGGCTTAGTCACATTTTTTCTTTACATTAGTATCCTATAGCATAAATGGCTATAGTTAAGATGCATATGATTGCTGGTCATAAATGTTGAGAGCTGTTTTCTTATGAAATTTTTTCAGACAGTCCTTGTCATTTTCAGGTTCAGTCTCTACAGTGGGAGTGAGGAGGAGAAAAGAGATGGAAGAATGAAAGGAAGTAGTAGCCAGAAAAGGAGGAGGACTCCAGGGGCCAGCCACCCAGCTACATACACAGCAAGCTATTGAGTAAACTACAGAAGTAAGAGAATGGGAAAAGCCCAGAGGCAAAAGGTAGACAGGATAAGTTAAGGAAAGCTAGCAAGAAACCAAGCCAAGCTAAGATCAGGCATTCATATTTAAGAATAAGCCTATATGTGTGATTTATTTGGTAGATGGGTGGTGCCCCCCACCCAAAAAAGAGCCAGAAACACACAGCAATACAATGATTGTGGGCTCTTAAGTCAATTCAGGAAGCACCACCTGACTCATTCTGATTCATCCAGACTAAAGGAAACCAATTAAGGGGAAGTCCTTCTAAGACAAGAAAAGAACTTCTAGAAACCCAAGATTGAAAGGCCAGCCAGGACTTTCACTGCCTGATGCTCCAGCTCAGTTCTTACCACTTTCATCTCTCAGTGCTGGTTCCATTTGTTTTCTGATAATGAATATCAGTGTGCAAATACATGGGTTTCATGGCACTCCTATATATCCATACAATGTGTTTATCACATTCACACCCTCTGTTCCTTTCTTATTTCTTCTATTCTTTTACATTCCTAAAAATTAATCCTCCATATACTTTCATATCCTTAAATAAACAAACAAAAAACTACATCTGTTTCCATCCCAACAGAATCAACTAACTTGGGTTCATAGGGGCTCAAAGAGACTGAACCAACAACCAGGGAGCCTGCATGGGACTAACATGGGGACTCTGAATATATAATATGGTTGTATAGCTTTGTCCTCTTGGAGGACTCCTAACAGTGGGAACATAGGATGTCTCTGATTCTTTTACTGGCTTTTGGGACCCTACTTCTCATACTGGGTCACCTTACCCAGCCTTAATACATGGGGAGATGCTTAGTCTCACTGCAACTTGATATGCCATGTTTTGTTAATATCCATGGGAGGCCTGCCCTTTTCTAAATAGAAATAGAGAAGGAGTGGATTGGGGGGTGGGGTGGTAACAGAAAGGGAGGAAGGAGGAGAGGCTGGGAGGAGAGGAAAAAAATAGAAGAGGAAAAAAACCTCTGCATTTCTCATTAGAGAGAAAATATTGGGTATTTATCTTTCTGAGCCTGGTTTATTTTGCTTAACATCATGCTCCCAGCTGAACGCATTTTCCTGTACATGATGTGATTTTATTCTTCTCTGTGGCTGAATAAAGCTCCATTGTGCATCTACATTGTATTTTCCGTATCCATTTGAATATTGAGGGGCACCTAGTCTGATTTCATAGTTTAGTCACTGTGAGTCACAAATGCTACAGTAAACATAACATGCTGACACATTATTTTGGAAATATACCTGGAAGTGGCATTAATGGACTCTAACACAGGTTTTCATGAATACTAGACAAATGTTCTAGCACAGAGTTATGACTAGGCCCTATGTTTTAACTTTCTGAGCAAACCCTATACCTATTTCCATACTGACTAGATGCTTTACCTCCACACCAACAATGTGTAAGGGTTTCTTTTCTTCCTGCATCCTCTCTAGCTAGTTCTTATTGTATTACATTAAAGTTTCCATTTCCTCATCTATAAACGGAGTGCACGATAGCACCTACTTCATGGGTCAGTGCATTTGATGGGATCCATTTAGTGATGTAGCTGTTGTGTGATTATTGTCTCATTAACAACAGCAGCTCAACTCATTCTCCCAGATGTTTATTGGGTTATAGTTCCAGGAGCCTTCTCTTCTCCCTCCTTCCCAAAGGCAACCACTCCTACTGGGGACCCTAATTCCGCTGGTGAGAGGAGAAAAAACTGTCAGAATATAGCATGCATAGTATCACAGAGGTTGTGTTACTACTTTGAAATTGGTTAGGTTGTGATTCCTGTACTGTAGACGTAGTGAGCAAACAGAGCTGGCCGTATCTGTCACCATCTTTTGCCTGCAATGATTCCCTCTTCACTCACATCTTCACAGGCTGGATCCATCTCAGCTGAAATGTCACCTAGGTAGAAATGCTTCCCGTGGTCACCCGCGCTTCACAGCCCTCTGGCTTAACCACTCACCACTACACTGGTGTCTCTGGATTTTGTGCTTTAAGACAGTTTTCACAAGCTGGAACTGTCTTGGTTGTTTATCTGCCATCTGTGCTTATGGTCTGTCTCTCCTCGTGACAATATAAACCCCTGAGAATAGAATGTCTTGCTCTCTTTTGTGTGCTATCTACTCCACATCTGGCCAGAGTGGGCACTAAGTACATCAATGAATAAATAAAAGACTCACTCTCCTATCTTCTTTCCCTGGCAGGTGTGGGGCACCCCTGATGTGTACAATGACAACCACATACCTGACTCCACCAATGACAAGGTCTTATAGGGACTTTTCCCTCCTCATAGCAATATAAACATGTCATCTACTCAAATATAATCTTCATCCCTTTTCACAGGATTTAGTCTTTACAGTATGAAAATGGATTTTGACATTAAACAATGGGGATGTTCCTTGAATGCTCTCTTAGGGAACTACATGAAGGCACTGTGCCATCTTGGTGAGACTGAAAATGCCCCCCATCTTCCAGTACTACCCAGATTTGAACTCCCAAATTCAATTTCAAGAAGAGAGAGAGATCCAAAAGAATATCCCTGAATGAGTTGGTCATGGGATCCTTGAACTGGCTGCTGGAGAAATCATAAATGGGAATTAACTGAGACAACTTAAGGAATGTTAAAGTAAGGTTTCTAAACGTTAGGTCAAAGTTAGCAAGAGACTTCAGTGGAAGGTTTTCTTCTGCATTGTTGCCAAATACCAAAAAAAAAAAAAAAAAAGTATTTTTCATGAATGACAAGTTTCCCAGCAACTCAAGACTTGTTGAAATTGAATGTTGTATCACCTTAATTGTTTTTGCTTCTGTAATGCTTACCTCACTGTGGTAAAATGTTAATTGCTTAATTAGGAAGGAACACCATGCCCAAGCTTTTACACCTGAAAGAGATTAAATGTTCTTCCTGAAGAGGATGGAGCCTCTGGAAGTAGACAGATTGATATCATTCTGGTCAAAGGCCACAGATCAGTCATAGGATTTCAGAGTGAGGCTCTGTTTTGTATAAGAGTGCTGGGTTGTTTATTCAGGATGGTCTTCTGAGCATCTATTGCAAATCAGATCTTGCTTTGGATGTTGGCAGCACCAGTGTATATGCATTAGAAACATTTCTGACCATCCTGGGGGTGACAGCATTGCAATGTTGTATGAGGACCATCCTCAAGGGCAGTGGCACACAGCTGGGAGAGTGACAATCCAAAGTTCTATGGGACGGTTTCACAGAGGAGGTGTTGGAGAAGGAACCATCTGTCACCTGGCAAAGGCGGCAAACTTATGAACCTATTTTTCTTGCCAAACGAATCCAGCAACACAAGAACATTACATTATTTGAAAAGATGTGTGCCCATTCTGTGCCTGCTGCAGGCTTATATATACTGTCTCCCTCTTTCTCCAAGATCCAGTGTCTCAGTTCCCCACAAGACCAGATTGATCTCTTGATTGAGATGTCATTTTTTGGGAGGAAGCACTCTGGCTCCCACATAGCAAAGGTTTTGCACCTCTTGTGTACCTCCATAAAGTTCAGTTGTCTTCCATTGGACTAGCATATATATATATTCTGTCTCTACTACCCCACACGCTGAGTGCTCCATCTGCATTGACCGACCCCCTGCACCAATCACTATCCTTCCTCACAGCACAGAAAGCAGAGGTCCAAAGAGGTCAAGTTACTTGCCCTCGGAAGTGACAGAGCCAAGAGACAAACTCAGAAACATGGCTTGACATCAGCTTTCTTATTATCCACATTGTATCCTCAAGGTAGGATGTAATGTTCTCATCTGTCTCCCATTCCAGCTGTGCCAGCTCCTCAGTGGTGAAGATAGCTCTTTTTGCTTTAATTCTTTGGTAATTTCATATACATTGACAATGTAGTTATATTGTATCTATTCTATACTACCTCCCAACTTCTCTGAGTCCCCCCTCCCAATTTCATGCCCTCTCCTTTTTATTCCATTTAACTGACTGAGTCTAAGTGCTACCGATATGTGCATTGTGTAGGGCTATCTTGTGAGCATGGAAAAGCTACTATGGGCCATAATCCTGAAGAAAATGAACTCTCCCTCCTCCAACAGCTATCAACTGCCCATAGCTCTCAACTAGGGATGGAGCTTTGAGCCTCTCCCCTATCCTTTTCAGAGTATTGTCTGGCTTGATATTGTACAGTTCTTGTGCAGGCAACCACGGTTGCTGTGAATTCATAAGTGTAATGGCCCTGTCATATCCAGAGGACACTATTTTACAGCAGACATCCCCAACATCTGGCTCTTATAGTCTTCCAATACTCTTTCCATAATGTTCCCTGAGCCTTGAAAGAGTTGTGATTTAGACATCTCATTTATGGCTGAACACTCCTTAGTCACACATACTCTGCACCATGATCAGTTGTGAATCTCTGTATTAACCATCATACATTGCAAAATTAATCTTCTGATGAGGCATGAAAGCTGCATTGATCTATGGATATAAGAATAAAGATTTAGATCCAGGCATGGTGGCACACACCTTTAATTCCAGCACTTGGAAGGCGGAGGCAGGTGAATCTCTGAGTTTGTAGCCATATGTTGTTCTATAAAGCAAGTTCCAGGACAACCACGACCCAGAACCACACAGAAAAACCTTGTTTTGAAAAAAATTTTAAATTATATCTTTAATTTTAAAAGGAACATTAAGAAGGTAGTTTGATATTATATGGATACAATCTTGCTTACAGTTATACATAATGGCCTAGGACACAGAAGACACTTGAGGATGTTTATTAAGTAATTGTTTCAGCTAATGTTGAAATACCTCATGGTCTTATTGAAGAGCCTCTACTTCTACCAGAGTCTTAGTTGGAACTATAAAGTCTTCTATTACCAAGTATATTGAAACATAAGATTTTCTGTAACTCAGGACCCAACTCAAATGATGGGAACTGGGACTCCTAGAATACAAAACCTGGAGAAGGGGCATTGAGAGATGGTTCCATGGTCATAAGAGCATGCTACTCTTGCAAAAGCAGAAGCTTGGGTCCCAGCACCCACCTCCAGCAGCACTCCAACTCCAGAGAATCTGATACCACATCTGACCTCCCCAGGCACCACCTGCATTCATATAAACATACCTCTACACAGACAGCCACACATCATTTTTAAATAATATATTAAAACTGGATAAATACTTGGGAACCTCTTGCTGTAGATTACCATCAAATTCCTCCACAATCTTTCTTTCTATGAGTTTTCTTCTGCTGAAGTCATTCTGTAACACAAAGTGCTATCCACCCCACAACCAGGAATAGAATTGTGTTTTTCCTCTAATTTAGACTTGTGGTCCATTCAAGATATAGAAGCAGATCTGATACAACACCAGCTTTGAGTTAGTAGCTGCCACCTGCTGTGGGTTATTAGCCGTTTTCTGCCCAGCACCTCTGAACACAAATGGGTCAGGGCTCCTCTGCCCACCAGCTGCAGCCTTCTCTCTACTGTGCATCTGACATCATTTTACTCCACTGCCTCTCTTTTCTAGCATGATCTATGCATTCCTCAGCATCTGTTCTGATTTTCATCCCTATTTGGACCTTACCATGTTCAGTGTCTCCAGAGGCACCTCACAGGTATTAGACTGTGTAGATGAGATGTCTCTTGATTCTTTTTGCTGAAATGTCAAAGGTGATCACACTTCAAAAGCACTGGGAGCATCATGCTTGGTACATGTGTGAAGGTAAAAATAGTAACAGTTAAAAGGATCCTATAGAGCAGAGCACAATTTCCTAGAAGTTTGAGAGAATTTTTGTTCTTTATAAAATTCACTAAGAATCATTATCTGTTACTTGGGCATGTTCAAAATGGGTCCCTGAAAAAAAAAGAGAGTTATTTGCAAGTTAGTCTTGTTAGAATAAGAATAGATTTCTGTTGACTTAATATGGAAAGTAAGTAGTTCTGGCAATTCTGTCATTAACTGGGTGATATAGGAGTTATTACTCTACATAGAATTAAAACAAATTTAGATTTATACATCCCTGAACCAGACATCAGTTATTTTCTGTTTAAAAGTCAGCTAATTCACATCATCTCATCCACCTTTGACACAGTAGGTAAAAGGGGAAGTATGATCAGAATTCATTGGCCTCCAGTATGAAATTATCCCCCCAAACCCCAGAGATAGCATCATTTATTTCTAGGTGAGGTTCAGCTACAGATAGGGTAGAACCCAAGTCAGGTCTTGTTTTGCGCCTGTGCTATTCTTTAGGTGGAAGTGGCTTACTCAGGGGCAAGCACCAAGTGAAAATTGTTCTAAATGCTCCATTTCTGTGTTTTTCATCATGTCCAGGAACAGGAACCTGCTACTCTGATATGTGAGATGGCTTTTTGACTGCCATCCTTCCATCCATCATCCTCTTAGGGTGAAATTCACATTAGTTTCTGCGTTGATATATAGGTGGTCATTCTGTTTAAGACCAGCCTTGGCCTCTGGGACTCCATCTGATCTGTCCCCCAGCGATGAGGTCATGACAACAGGTTTAACCATCCCCTCTCACAATACACTTTAAAAGCTGTTGTCTTTCTCAAATATGCTTGACAAATGGTTAAAATGCATCACAAGTGGTATCATGTCACCTATGTTGTAAATCCAGAATAGCCAAGGGAACATGCAGGAAAGAAACAATGAGTTTTCTGTTCAACATTTAGTCAATGCTGGGAACTCCTAGTAGAACTGAACTGGTCAAAACTAGGACATTGTAACAGTTTAGACTGGTGCAGATTCATTACAGAGCAACCCTCTTCCATTTCAGGAATATTTGAGCTTTGCTAAAGATAAATCATTATAGAAGGAAATGGGACAAGTTCCCATGGGCATTGCCTTTTGCTTATAAGAGAAAGACTGAGAGATGTAAGTGATTGACAGGTTTGCTGTGGAATGAAGAAATGATGCATAGGATCTGCATGACTCCAAGCCACAAAAACTTTCATAAAGACATCCACATGGAATGTACTTGGGATAATTTCCCCCGTACAAATAGAAAACTTGTCAAATACACCTGGCTCCAACCCTTTCTTCACTGTTTTTAACCCTTTGTGTTTTAAAATAGAGCTTCCCTGGATTTTCTGCAACAGTCTTCTCTGGCTACCTTAGAGTCCCAGGGCTTCATTCTAATCCACATCTCAGGCATTCTTCAGCAGTATCAGCTCTTTCCCACCAGGTACATAAGTGCGTGCACTCATGTGTTTTACAGGTTAAGATGTTCCTATATGCAGCTTATAAAGCTGCTTTAGTCGAATGGCAGGACTGCAATTTCTTTTCAAACCCCTCTGGCAGTGGGTTGGCTGGGCTTCCCAGGCTCTGTCTATTTACATGACTATTGTTCATCCACTCTAAGAACTACATTGACTTCTTTCCTGTTTGTCCAAGAAATTGAGGGTGGTTCTTGGGGAAGCTCACACTGTCACTTTTAGCCATCTAAATTGTTCCAATACACTTCCGAGACTGAGGACAATGACCCACAGTGGTCATTTTCCTCTGGAATTTTTGCAGACATTGTTCACAGTTTGTTTGAGTTTTCTTGGGCTGCCAGCAAGTCACCACAAAGTTGGTGGCTCAAAACATCAAAAATTCATTGTATGACAGTTCCCAGGCTACAAGTACAAAAATCAGTGAGTGGGCAGGGCCGCATGTCCCCTAGCGGCTATGGGGAGTGTCCTTCCTTGCCTCTCTCCACATCCTGTTGTGGACATTCTCTGTTCCCAGCCTTCATCTAGGTGAGTCTATCATCCCTCTTGGCAGTGTTTGTCATCCTCTGTCTTGTCTCCTACAAGTACCTTTGTCACAGGGCCCACTGAGGTAATCAGAGTGATTTCATCTCAAGATCCTTAATGTAATGAGATCTACACTATCCCCTTGTTTCAAAATAAGGTGATGTTTACACTGACTCAGAAATGCCTTTGGGGGTCATGACTCCATTCACTGAAAAAGCAGCAAATTCAAGGAGAAACAGTTACGGAATACATATAACATCCTTGCCTAAACTCCTAAGAACTGCTTGGTTTCCATTTCTCATTAGCCGTTCTTCCCTTCAAGTAAGATTTCTTTTTTGACCTTGTTTTCCCTACTTTGTAATCACCAAGCTCACATTTGGGGTAACCACTTGTCTCTTACAATCAGCAGCGAGCCTGTGTGGTTTGGGTTTACAATGTTCCTCACAGGCTTATGTTTTGAACACTGGCTCTCCAGCAGGTGGCGCTGCTTTTAGAAGACTGTAGAGCCTTTGGGATGTGGATCCTTGCTGGCACAAACAGGTCACAAAGAGTGGGCCTTTGAAGACCACAGCCAGCCCTTGATGTTGGGCATGTCCTCTCTGCTTCCTGGCTGATTATGAAGGAAACAGCCTATGCCACACACTCCCATTACCAAGAGCTTCACCATGCCTTCCTCACCGTGATGGACTGAAATCTCCTAAAGTGGATGTTCTTCCTCCCTCAAGCCGTTCTTCAGGTTCTCTGTCTGTCACAGGGACATAAAAGTTGCTAGCACACCAGCACTCTTCCTACAAATTCTTTCATTTGTTCATTCACTTGTTCTTCTCATATAGGGTTTAGAATTTTAAGTTTTTTTATAATTTGGGGGACTGGTCCCAATAGACTAAACTCATCAGATGTTCCTATTAAGATCTAAAGTTAAAACTTAGTCTGGTTCCAGTAGCTGAAAGTACTAGCAGAATATTTGGAGGCTAGGTACTGGGTGAAAAGAGAGGCGCTCTCATGCACCCTGTGCCAGAACCCATGCATGAAGAACTGTTGCAAACCCACAGCTTGTTTCATCACTGTCTCTGTTCACATGGGAGTTTGTTGGCTTCGAAAAGTTATTTTGGCTTGAAATAATAATTATTTATGAGTATGTTTCTTGTGTAGATTTAACCCTGGAGAATTTCTTATTGTACAGTTTCTTATTTGTACAATTTCTTATTGTACAGGTGGTGGAAAATACATATAACCCCTCTGTTTCTGTTATCTGCACTAGCAATAACCATGGTTTTGTAAGGAAATGTTAAGATGATAAATTAATGTCTCACTTTAGAAGTAGTCCATAATATCCAACACTTAGAAAGAACCATTATATAAATAAAATAACTATATAAATTCAAGACACATTTGGCTCCATACAGGAGGACACTGATGGGTGTTTTCCATTAATCTCATTTAGAGCATTGGATAGACAGTTTTCTGTCTTCAGATCCTGGATTCAGCTCTCACTTGGTTTTCCAAAACCAGATATTCAGTCTCTCTGAGATTTATCTTCTGTAAAGGAAGCAGGATAGGTCAGATGATAAATTGATAAGGTCTGTTAACATGCTGTTTTTTAATTTATAATATTAGTTGTAATCTGGTTTTACTTCTGTAATTCCTTGGGACTATATCTATTCCAATTTATCTAATCAGTAATGGTAATAATAGTATTAGGAAGTAGATTGACAATTTCTATCTTGAACTTTGGTCTTTAGGCTGGTGGCAAATGATAGTGTGTAATTCAATTTTTCAGTTGTTATTTGATTTCTTGGTTAGGTGACATAGGACATGCAGAGATCAGTAAATCATCTCTGTTTTCCTGGGGTCTTACAACACAGGAAGAATATATACACTCAGATAAATACATATGCATATGGAGGCAGATATAGATATAAACCAAGAATGGATGTCTTCACTCAGATTTATTTTGCTCATGAGTGGCCTTATAAATAAGGACTCCTATACACTGCTTCTGATGACAGTTGTCAACCTATGAGGTTGGCAAAGAAGAGGTTCACCAAAAATAGGTGTACCTACAGCCACAACTAAGTACATGCCAAGATAATCACCAATGGCATTTGGCATCAGAGGTATAGGCACCACTGTCTGTATACAGATAGAAGATTGGTCCCCTAAGCTTGAAAAGGGCATTTCTCCCATATCTTTTCTAGTTTGAAAGGGCACTATTATCATGTCTTGGAAATGAAAATCATATTAAAAAATGAGAGCAGAGAGTTTGCTGACTATTTTTGTTCTATTAGTTTTTATTTTTTTCCTTAAATGGATGCTTTAAAAAGCATACCAACAGCAGCTAGGCAGTGGTGATACATGCCTGTAATTCCAACACTTGGGAGACAGAGGCAGGTGGATCTCTGAGTTCAAGACCAGCCTGTTCTATAGAGAAAGTTTCAGGACAGCCAGGGCTACACAGAGAGAACCTGTCTCAAAAAAAAAAAATAGGAGGAGGAGGAGGAAGAGGAGGAGGAGGAGGAGGAGGAGGAGGAGGAGGAGGAGGAGGAAGAGGAGACACCCATACCAACAGCAGCAGAAATAAGAAGGTTTATTCTTTCTGAGGCAACACTCAGAAAGTTTTGTGTTTGGAGATACTGTTTTAATAAGGCTTTCTTTATGGATGCTAAATATGGCCTATTTCTTTAATTCTATGAATACACATTAAAAAAATTTTTAAATCTAGGAGAAGTTCAATTGAGTAAAATTTAAGGATAACTATACTCTATTTTTAAAGATATCATAAGGTATTAGACAAGAGAAGATTTAGATTTCTGCCCTCTAATAAGACCCAGAATTTTGATTAAATCCACCTGGACAATAAAATCACATTTGAGTTATCCCCTGTAAGTATTACAGCTCTGAGGGGAAAGGCTTTCTCAATGCAAGTGTTATAGCTCTGAAGGGAAAGGTATCCTGGCAGTTGGGAACCAAGGAATAACACAAAGTTACATTGCACAATGAACCTCACACTCAAGAGATTTATTGGGAGTGAAAAACCCAAAGGGTTGGCTGCCTCTGCTTGGGCAAAAAACAACAAAGAACTGAGCAGAAGACAGGGCTTATATATGGTTTCTTGGGGGTAGAGCTTAGAGCTTTTCAGGGTGGGCATTGGTAGGTTTTCAAGTCCTGAGTTTGGGCTTCTTGCTCTCTGTAGGGCAGAGTTAGGCTCTCTGTCTGGAGGGGTTGGGTCCAGCCATGTTCTGTGGGTGGAATCTGGTGGTTGGAGGTCCTTAGGACCAGGGTTTGGCCACTTGCACACCTTGAGTGATTTATATCCCCTATGAGACACTATATATAAAAATAATTTTAGGTTCTGTAGATGAAGTTTCAGGAATTCTCTCCCATTTATTAAACACACACACACGCACACACACACACACACACACACACACACTGAATTTTCTCACAAGTTAGCTTTGACTTTGGAACCTTTGGGCTGTTTTCTATGAGTGAAAGATACTGCAAAAGAAAATTGATCACTTAAGACAGTGAATGTGAGACAAGACTATGAAGAATTTAACATAAGCTTAATCATTTGTAGCACACAGGACCTCTTGAACATGCCATGGTGAATAAGAAAGACACATGAGGGAATGGTCAGACACAAACATAGGAGATTGTGAACACTGAGCCGTGTACTCACATGGACCAATCAGGGATAATCTGCTTGGTGAAGATCACTGAACTAATTCAACAAAATATTAAGATGGTTCAAGCTGGGTTAGACTTAAGCTTAATATATTTTTAAAAGAAACCTTAAATATTCCACATAGAAAGTTAATGTTACTCAACAATCACTTTGAATTACCAACTTTTTCAAAAAAGAGGCTAGAAGGTATTGGATCTCCTATAGCTGAAGTTACAGGAGCTTGTGAGTCTACATAACATGGGTACTGGGAAACAAACTTGGGTCCTCTGGAAGAGCGAAGAAGCACTCTTAACTGCTAACCATCTTTACAGCCCTGAATTATCTTCTTTAAATTACTGATAAATCTCCTGCCTTTTGTGTATGTTTAATACGTGCATATATATACATACACATATATAGATACATACTTAGTTTTTCCAATAAATTGGGCCATGTAGTAAAAAAAAAAAAAAATACAGCACCAAGATCCTTATCTACTTAAAACATTGGAATGAAAAGAAACCTTTGGGGTCTTCCCATCAAAGGCCCATATAGTTTCTAGTTATGAAAGCTTTTCTTGAAGCGAAATATTGCATGAAAGTTTCCCTTCTGTAGGAAATATATCAAAATCCAGATGCTCTAGTTGAGGCAGGGTTCCAGCTCATGGAGGCTTCAGAAACCAAGTCTATCCACACCTAGGCCGACAACTGGACCACATGATACACTGTATGAAAACCACTTGGTGGTCTTGTTCAGTTTATAATTGACTAAGCCAATCAGAATGCTGAGGACAAGTGGTGTGTCTTAGTCAACATGCAGAAAAATCAAACCACCCATGTGGGGCTTCTAGCTTGACATTTTGATTCCCTTGTGGGAATCTAATCATTATTAAAACATTTGTTCAGATTTTATTGTGAAAATATTTCATAGGTCTCAAATTTTCAGCAAGCACTTAGAAAATGGATCCTTGCTCTGAAGTAGCCTAGGAGCTCTCTCTATCCAGGTTGTGTTTGGATGTATAACAATGCCAGTTACTATTTTAACAAGCCTACTGACTCTCCTGAATGGTGACAGAGTAAGCATATACAACAAGTGTTGCTGTGCTCTACACTGTGGAACCAGGAAAAACATGGCAAGAGATTTCTACAAGTCAAACTTCTTTGAAGACACAGGACCAATTGTAATATAGATAAAGAGATTTTTTTTAAGGATAAGGAGACCAGCAAGCTGGCTCAGAAGGTAAGCACACCTACCTGTTTTCAAGCTGATAACATGAGTTCCGATTCTACTCAGTGGAAGGAGAGAACTGACTCCCCACAAGTTGTGATCTGAACTCCACAGGCATAATGCAATATGTTCACAGCCTCCACCCACACACAATTAAATAAAAGTAATTAAAAATTGTTTAAAGAATGAGGTTCTCAGGATTATGGAGGTTGAAAAAATTTTAACATCTGCAGTCTAGAGGCCTGAGAATGAGGAGAGCCAGCAGTATAAATTATAGTTCTTAGTAAGAATGTCCAGACAAGAGATGACTGAGGTCCATTCTCTCATTCCTTATCCTCACCCCTACCTTCCATCCCATCTAGTATACCCATGAAGGAATTGGTGTGTTTGTGCTGGATTCGATGGTTTGGGGGACAGACTTAATGTGTTATATGTGTTTGAAGGAAATGCTATCAAAGTAGAAGAAGTTTTTGCCTTTGTCAAGGACATTTGTATGTTAAATACAGAGCTCTTGAGTCTTTTGCTCAAAACTTTGACAAGTTAGATAAAGTCCATCCACAGTGGAGGAAACCCTGTGGTTTACTCTGTTTACCAACTCACCTGTTCCTTACCCAGAAGCATCCTCACTTAGAGTTCACCAAATACCTTGTCTTCCCTATCCCAGAAAAATTGAAACATTCATCATCAAAGGCTTAAGTAGGGAGGGTGACCCTTAGTAGTTGACCCTGAAAAATTGCCACAAACTAAAGATGAACTCACAAGGTGCTTGTCTAACAGTGTGTCCAACTTTCAGAACCCACTCTGAGCCTGTGTGTCATGCATGCAGATATTCTGATAACTTCTAGACTCAACTTTCATGTGACTTTCCAAAGATGTGATTGATCAGATGGGAAGCAAATACATTTTTTTTTCAATCACTAATCCTGATAGGGAAGAAAAGAATATTCTGGAACATTTTATGGTCATCTATTGGTTGATAACACATTTGGAGAGACAGGGAAAGAACAATTATAAGGCCATTGTATCTCATGATTTGGCAAGAGAAATGGCATACAGTTGGCGGCTCTTTACTTGGTTTCAGTAGCATAATAAGAGAATGCCAATGTCATGCATTCATCCACAAACAGGGTCCCTGGGCTTGGAGGTTGATCAAAGGCTGGTTGCTCTTTACAGCAAGTTGATCATTTGGTATTAATGGAGGGTCCAAATGTTTCTCCTAAGAAGCTGCTTCAGTACATAATAGCCTAGAGGAATTTACCTCCTTTGGCAGGCAAATACAAAGTGTGAGTGCTTTAATGATCATTGTTTTTAAAGGACTTACACAGTCCTGGTTAGTCTAAGTTTGTCTCTTGTGCATGTGATTTGGCAAAGAGCTGTAACTCACTCAATTTCCTCACTTGCTCCAGTGATCTAACTTTCCACTGACCTAGAATATCTCTGACCCAGAACAGACCTTAGCCCAGCAGAGAACCAGTGAGGCCCAAAGGCAAGTGAATTAAAATATCATGTCTCTTTAATTCTGTGTTATCTTGTATATTTAGGCAAGGATTCTCCTTACTTAGTAAACACTGGAATCTAGGGAGTTGGCATAAGTCATCCCTAGGCTAGATTTGTAAGAATCTATGGTTGGCAAATTTATTTTAACATTAGATTACATTGATAGTCTAAAACAGAAATTGTAAAGTCAATAAAGTACCTCCCTGTTATGAGAAAACAGCATGCATGGACTCTGAACATGATTATAAAAGCATAATATCAAGTTGAAGAAAAGGGTTATACGGTTATATGGAGTCCAGTCTCCCCTCCCTAACCTCCAGTCTATTCACCTCTACCTCATACCTTCTCATATAGCCAACAAAGGAATTGGCATGTTTGTGCTAGATTGGATGATTCTGGGGGCCTATCTAAGATGTACAGTTTTATGGGCCAATGGAAGATGGAGGATACCATTAAAATAGAAGAGATTGGGTTTCACTTTGTTGATGGAGTGGTATATACTAGTTTAGAGTTTGTGGTCCTTTGTCATAGTTGACTGACATCTCTCTGTCCCCCAACCCCAGTCTCCGGGTAAACAAAACACTTGAATGTTCTGCAGACTGTTAGAAACTCAACAAGAATTTTCCATATACCAAATCAACAGCTAGTATTCTCTCTCTCCATATATATATACATACACACACATATCTGTGCCTTTTCTGCAGTCTTCTCAAACTGTTATGGAACTGAAATTTAGGCCCATTTCTCACACAATATGTAAATAATACCAAACTCCTTTTCTTCTCTGGTGTAGTAACACATAAGAAGCCACTAGTTTAGCCTGATTCAGTTCTCACACATGACCTCTCTTTGGTTCCATTGTCCTCCATACTTGGGCTCACCAAGATGTAGTCAGCTCCAGGGACTGAATATAAGATTCTCCAAAACTGCTCTTCGGTAACCCACAGACCCAAATGAAATATTTGCAAAGAAACACATTCTTGTGGTGAGTTGATGGTTTTGTTTGTTTGTTTGTTTTCTTCTGTGTGTCTGTGTGTGTGTTTTGTTTTGTTTGTTTGAAGTTATGGTCTTTTGCTTCTTTTCTTTGAATTTTTCCAACATTCCAGTCAGTAACCATTTGTATATTTTTGTGGATCAGTTTCTTGTCTTATGTGTTACTACACCAGAGAAGAAAAGGAGTTTGGTATTATTTACATATTGTGTGAGAAATGAGCCAAAATTTCAGATCCATAACAGTTTGAGAAGACTGCAGAAAAGGCACAGATATGTGTGTATATATGTATATATACATATATGTGTATGTATATATATATATATGTATGTATATATATGTATACACACACACACACACACACACATATATATATGGAAAGAGAGAATACTAGCTGTTGATTTGGTATATGGAAAATCCTTTGAATACAGAGTCATTCAGAGATTGGAGTCACCTGCCTTCAGAGGCAGTGAGCTCTTCACATGGGCTTATTCCATCACTGGACACTGGACAAGTTATAATGACTATTCAAAAATCATAGGATTAAGACTATCTTATTCTTCCAAGATTTCATAATGAAACAACACTACTTAAGGGGCAATATACCAATATACCAGGTTGGACAGTGTCTCCAACCTGGGTGTTAGGGTTCCAAAGGAAGACTTAGGACACAACAATTTTAGTAATGTAGTTTGACCACAAAGAAAAATTAGAGAAAAAATGATTTGAATTCTGTAGCTTGTTCTAGTGACCTATATTCTGTAACTGCTTGATTGTAGCAAGATAAGATCTGTATGTAGGAATAGACTAATTAGAATTCTGTGATGCTCATCTTTCTTCATCAAAATCATACTTGTCTCTAACCAAAAGTATATCCATAATGTTCTTTTTGTTCTAATACAGGGATATTTCCTAATGAGTTAGCAGAGAAGGCCACCAACAAAGGACATCTAAGAACCTAGAAAAAGAAGGTGAAGCAGGTACAGAAATACCACAGCCTCACAAACCCCAGTTCTCCAATGCTCTTGGGTAGAGCAGCAAGGAGTAACCTTGCCTGTCACTTATCACAATGTCATCTGTGATTATGTCAGAAGGTATCTACTTCATTCATATTGGAAAGTCAGGGCAATAAAATGTCATTTCTATGTGCAAATTCCCATCATGGCAATGATTTGAGAAATGGAAAATATACAGAAGCAAACCAAACAAAAATCTGTATATGTTGCAATTGAAGTGACTGGCAGGTAACATGTGACATGAAGAAAACATGGCGGCATATATAGGATAAACAGCACATTTAAAACCATGACTATTCAGCATGCATTTAACTGGCTTTATGGCCTGGCCAGGACACTTCTCTGAGAGCCAAAGGGACTCACTCAGTTTGGGTTCCAGCTGTGACAGCAAAGGCCAGCTTGAGCAAGCACCTCTACATCTCCTTTACAAAATGGGGCAAGCAAGCCGAATGCCAAGGATGCTGCCTGTTTCTCCTCATTACCCAGGATAATGTTTAAACATGTTTGAAGCAGAGATTGCTCATCTTGCTTTTGTACTTCTTATCCTGTAACAGAATAGCACAGACAATTTAGTCTGCTGAACTATTTCAAGGATTGCAAAAAGAAATCTAACAAAAGTATCATCTGTCCATTTAGCACAATTTCTGAAGTTACAAGTGCATTAAAATCTGTATGGTGGTGAGTAATTGTACCTATATTCTAGAACAAATGGACTTCCTCATACTACAGAATGAAACACAAGTGGTAGTTATGTATTAGTGGGCTTGGAGTACTGTACTCTAACAAAATAGCACAGATTATAGGGCTTAACCCAACACAACTTTTTTTCTCTATACTGGAGGCTAGACTTCAAGGACCAAAGCGTTGGTGGGTTTGGTTTCTTCTGATGTCTCCCCCATTGGCCTTCAGAATGCTATCTTCTTACTGTGTCTCTCTTCCAATGCAAAAGCATCCTGCAAGGGTCTCCTATGTCCATTTCCTCTCCTTCTAAGTATATTAGTCATATGGGACTAAGAGTCACTTTACTGGTTTCTTTTGTGCTAAATTCTCTCTTTGAAGACCCTGTGTCTAAATGCAATCACTTTTTATGATGCTAAGGGGTTAGCATGTCTATATATGAATGTGGGAGTTATGGACATGTTAACCCCAACAACCAAGGGAGAAAACTTTAATCCAAATACTAGCCATGTATTCTCAGCCCACTATATACTAAGTGAACACCAGGCCCAATTGTATTTGAGCCGCATTCCCAGCATTCAGATATCATGTAAGCCAATACTAACAAAGCAAAGTCTCCTTGCTCAGGTGGCCCTCTTGTCCTCCCTGTCATGTTGTCCCCACCACATAAAGACACTCCATAGGAAAGACTAAGGAAGACACTATGTCTTTCCCCCTTTCTGATAAAGTCAAATCTTTATATCTGGTTTATAATCTTCAAGGAAGATTTAATCATGTAAAGTCTGTGTGTAGGATGCAGTATTTATATCTCTCTTTTTGCAGAAAGACAGACACAGAGGGATATGCAGCTTTCTACAAATCTAGGAAGGCTGGTGAATGAGGCATCCTGACTAGGGGTCAGGCATAGG